>NW_026571515.1:13370770-13530770 GCF_026225935.1 Boleophthalmus pectinirostris | reverse complement strand
ACTTTATCCACTGTTTTCCTCGTATGAGTAACATCAGTGCGCCGCTCAGGGCTCGTATAGTAAAGTCGTGTGTGCGCGTACGTGACCAGCCGTGCCCACCTCCTCCAACTGGGCAAAAGTCCCATCCGTGCCACACCTGAGCATGGTTCGATTGCGCTCACAGAGTTATAATGAACGCAGGTGTCATAGATTATAAGTATACAGCCGACACCAGCACAATATGTCGTCTTTAAATCCACTTTGACTTTTTGCGAATACAAAAAACTAAAAAAAATCTATGTCCCACTGTCCGACCTCTTTAGCTCCATGCCCCAGTGGCCTTTACCCTGACAGTGGGCACATCCTCTGCCCTCTCCGTACCCTCCCTCCTGCTACCTGCCTCTCCTCCACTCTTCTCTTCTCTTCGTGGGGGTGGTCCGGGCCAACTTTCTGTCAGTGTGGAATGTAATTAGGCAGAATTAAAGTGCGTGAGGCTCTGGGAGGTCAGGGGGGAGCTGGCAGGGTCTCTCCCCGGCTCTGCTCTTCTCCTCTGGGCTTCTGTGAGCTCGGCGGACAGGGTCAGGGCGGAGAGGTGTCATGTTTAGGTCTGTGTCGCACACGAGGAGGCACTAACGCCGTCTTTCACTGAAATGTTGGTGGATGGAAAGGAAATAATTTTTATGCTCTTCTCAAAACTTCCAAACAGTTTAAAGCCAGTGTGTAACATTTTGGACACAAATGTGCATGTTTTTTCATTATCTATGGAGTAAGAAAGCTTTCAGAAATATTCACGTGCATATTTGTCTGTAGTTGAGCGTAAAATAAATATTTGTAAACCTTCGAATGAGTCCAGTCATATTTAAAATGTGTTCTGTGTATTTTATCCATCAGAATATGAACTGAAAAGTTATGACGTCAAGAATTCTGATTACGCTTTCTTTCTTTCTTCCGATTACGACTTTAGTGTCAAAAATACGTTATCCCTCCATAGGCATTATCATCTCGATCAATGTTTTTTCTGCTCGATAAAATGTCTGTGAAATGATGACATATTTTTGAGAATCGCACAATTGTAAAATTTCATTTCGCGATTGTAATTGTAACTTTTCAATTCGTATTCTGACGGATAAAAGACACACAATATATTTTATGTACGACTTCGAGAGTTTACGAATATTTATTTTATGCTCAACTACAGACAAATATATACCGATTTCTATTATATGTTCAGAAATATTTCTGAAAGCTTTTTTACTCCATAATTATTGATGTTTTTATAGCATTGCAAAACAGAAAAACATGTCTCCAAAACCAAAACCAAAATTCGTTTTTTCAGTTTTCGATTTTGTGTCTCAGTCCCGGTCTGGTCCCGGTCTGGTCCTGGTCTCGGATCAGTCCTGGTTCAGTCCGTACACGGTGCAAAAGTCCGGCATCACAGTCACGGAAGTCACGTAAACGGGAAACGGTCGTTATCCGTTTTTTTCCATTCTTCATTTAAACACAAAATCAAAAACTGAAAAAATTGAATCGTTATCTGTTTTTTTTCATTTTGGTTTTGAAGAGAAATAATGAAGAAAACAATTGTTTTTTCGTTATATTTTAGTATTTTGAGGGACTGTTTGTAGTTACTGTCCAACATAATCTCACTAAACCTGTGTCTCCAGAGTCTTCACCTGCAGATAGACACATCCAAATGTTTCTCATTCTCAGTTTATGTTCAGGCCTCACGTTTAAGCTCAGAACCTCCAGATTTGCACTCATGACTGCTGAATGCTGCAGGTGCTCGGGTTTATAGTGAGCATTCGGATCAGAGAGAGGCATTTTAGGTTAAAGATTTCGGCTTTGAAACTGGCAACCCAAATAAGAGACTCGTGCGAGGCTCAGTCTGTGTTCTGATACGGATACGGAAAAACCGAAAACACCAAATCAAACCACAGGAACGCTCGCTTTCATCTTGTGTCTTTTACTTGTTTGACTGTAACACAAATAAAGGCTTTAGTCATTTTACGGTTGATCTAAAGTATTAAAATGACCGTGTGTTGGAGAAAAGAACAGAACAGGACAGAAGAGAAGAGAAGAGAAGGAGGACAGAGGACAGTTTGGTCTGAACAGTCGGGCTCCTCTCGTTACAGCCTCACAGCCGGATGGACAAACTCAAAGTGAGACACACAGAGGGGGATTCCCACTGTCACTCCGATACTCTCACTCTCTCTTTTTCTCTATCCCTCTCTTTCTTTCTTTCTTTCTTTCTCTCTCTCTCTTTCTTGTCTCTCCTCTTCTCTCTTCCTCTCTCACTCTCTCTCTTCTTTTTCTCTCTCTTCTTTCTCTTTTTCTTTCTTCTCTCTTTCTTTCTCCCTTTCATTTTTTCTCCCTTCTCACTTTCTTCTTTCTTTCTCTCTCTCTTTTTTTCTCCCTTCCTCTCTCTTTCTTTCTCTGTCTCTCTCTTTCTTTCCTCTTCCTTCTCTCTCCTTCTTTCCCCCTCTCTCTTTCTTTTCTCTCCCTTCTCTCTCTCTCTCTTTTTCTCTCTTTCTTTCTCTCTTCTTTTTCTTTCTTTCTTCCTCTCTCTTTTCTCTTCTGTCCCTTCTCTCTTTTTTCTCCCTCTCTCTTTCTTTGTTCTCCTTTTCTCACTCTCACATTTTCTCTCCCTCTCTTTCTTTCTTTCTTTCTTTCTTTCTTTCTTTCTGTCTCTCTCTTTCTTTTTCTCTCTCTTCTTTCTCTTTTTCTTTCTTCTCTCTTTCTTTCTCTTTTTCTTTTTTCTCCCTTCCCACTTTCTTCTTTCTTTCTCTCTCTCTTTCTTTCTCTGTCTCTCTCTTTCTTTTCTCTCCCTTCTCTCTCTCTTTTTCTCTCTTCTCTCTCTTTCTTTCTCTCTTCTTTTTCTTTCTTTCTTCCTCTCTCTCTTTTCTCTTCTGTCCCTTCTCTCTTTTTTCTCCCTGCCTCTTTCTTTGTTCTCCTTTTCTCGCTCTCACATTTTCTCTCCCTCTCTTTCTTTCTTTCTTTCTTTCTTTCTTTCTTTCTTTCTTTCTTTCTGTCTCTCTCTTTCTTTTCTCTCTCTTCTCTCTCCTTCTTTTCCTCTGTCTTTTTCTTTTCTATCCACTTCTCCCTCTCTCTTCCTCTCACTTTATCTCTCTTTCTTTTTCTCTCTTCTCTCTCTTTCTTACTCTCTCTCTTTGTCTTTCTTTTTCTCTCTTTCTTTCTTTCTCTTTCTCTCTTTCTCTCTCCATCTCCCTCTCTTCCTCTCCCTACCCCTTCCCCTGTTTCTCTTCTCTTCTCCCACCCTCTCTCTCCATCTGTCCCTCACTCTACTCCCTCTCTCTTTCTTTCTCTCTTTCTCTCTCTCCCTGCACCAGCCCTCACCTCTCCTGGGACGTCTCCTCTTGCACTCGTCTCCTCGCCTCCTTCGTTCCTTCCTTCCTCTTCGGCCTTTCCTTTCCTTACTCTGGTCTCTCCAGTCTCTGCTGTTTATCTGGGGCCTGACCTGCACTTGGTGGCACGGACCTGAGTGAAGTCAAGTCCGTCTCGAGTCAAGTCTGAGTGCATTTCTACAGCGGAAGGAGAGACTCAGACTATTTTTTTTACAGTTTGGCGAGAAGACGAGTGTCCAAACTGCGCTTCTGGACCCGAGCTACTGTTACATCCACATTTCCTGGAGGGACAGACTGTATTTGACACGTGATATTTTAAACTATTTATTCTGATCGTTGTTTGAGCTGCTCATGACCTGGAACAGCACAACTTTCTGCAATTTTTAACACGATTTCACACAGATTTTTGCCGTGAATTCAACATTGACAACTGAGGAATTTTACACACAAATTCATACAGAACATCCCTGACACTATATCCGTTTAAATTATAATAATAACTATAGATACAACAATAAATAAACAAGATTTGCACCATAAAAAGGCCTTTGCATTGTGTAATCGTCGCAAATCTGATTTTTTCCCCTGAAGATGTTATTGCTTTGCCTTAAAAGTTTCACAGTAGCAATAACCTTCTCTTTTTTGCATTTATTCAATTACAAATGTGCTTTTTATTGCTTAAACCTTATATTTATTGCTTTGTTATTGTATTATATTGTAATGTTTGAGCTACTATGTTCAAATAATTTCCCTTGTGGATTGATAAAGTTTGTCTAAGTCGAAGTGTAAGTCTAAAAAAACATGAACAGGGTCTCCTCGTCGTAGATCTAACGTGTAACTTGGCTCAGTGGTGTCAGTTTTTTTGTCTACATGGAGATAGATCTGTTTAATGTAACTATGTGAAGGATTCTGAGCAAAGCAACAACGTAAAATAAAAGATACACAGTGCGACATTAAAGGTTGTATAGAAGAAAGACAAATACAGAGACTGTTTGTCCTTTTTCAAATGTTGCGCCTCCTCCACCGCTCCCTAAGTAGAAACACCTCCTCCCACTTCTTACTTACGCTAGAAATCACGTTTGTTTACAGCTGGGGTGCGTTCAGAATTGCTGTTGAAGTTTCCTGTCCAGAAGTAATTAAGCGACCAAGGCGTCAATCTTTAGACCCTTTGTCTGCTTCAGTGCACGACATCGCTGGAATCTCCAAGAATCACCTTAGTTTGGCTTCGCTTCTTTTCCCCTTCTCTTCTTCTTTCAACAACCTCAAAAACTGACTTTCTTTTGACGTGAACTAGTTATGGATTCTCATGCGCCATCACAACAAACTTTGTGCAAACTATGAGGAAACTACAGTTCAAAAAAGCCGCTAAGAACTGCTACCTCCACCTAGTGCTTCCACTCAATTTCATTTCTCTTCAGCGTGTAGATCAGGAATCAGAATACACTAGATGATTTGCAAGAACCCCTGAAGTTGTAGATCGCGCATCAGCCAATCAGAGAATAGCTGTGAAGCCATGACGTCAAACTCAAATGCCTGTTTGGGTCCCTTTTGTGGAACAACACAACAGTAAACAAAGCATCGAGATGGACGTAGACGAAGACAAACATTCTGTGTTGGCAACGATTCCCCAGATCGAGGATTTAAAGCCAGAACGAAGAGAATGTTTGATGAATTTTATCAAGGGGAAAGACGTTATTGCCCTTCTTCCTATGGGATTTGTCGCATTATATATGCCACAACCAAATAGCAGCGATTGGTTAAATAAAAAAGTACCCGCCTACCGTTGAGCAAAACTAATCCAGCTGATAATGCTTGAGTAAACAGCGTCTTGCATATGTGTAATCCCAGTGCACCGTCGAGTCAGTTACGATAGAAATGTAAAGAATTTGATTGACAACCTGACAGCCAATAGAAAACGGGGTTTATCTGGCCCCAACATGTTGTTCACAGTTGATGGATTTTCTTTCTTTTTTTTTTTTTTGCTCATCATAATTACAAGGCATCTCTGTAATGCTATTTTGAACTTTCCTTGACAATTTGAAACAAAAAAAAAGAAATCCACCATGCAACCTTTAGTAAGTAAGTAAAGTACAGATACAGAAAGTGATTTGTACTTTTGTATTGCACTTTTTACTTTTGTACATCCTTCCACCACAGTATTGTGTGGTCAAAAACTCAAAAAAGACATTCTGAAAACATTCTGTATATTAATTGTCCTTTAAAGAAACCTCACGGTACACCAAAGATTTCGGAAATAAACTTTTTCAAACGTTTTCGGAGGCCGTGGCGCAGAAGCTCAGTCCTTCACCTCTCTCATGTTTACGAGAGCAGCTGTGTGGAATTACAGTCATGCCAGGTCCAGACAAACCCCATTTAGGCCCAGCATATAGACTGGAGACCATAATTACACACTGGATGTATAGCACCACGCACCGAAATAGACGGAGGCCAGTGACACGGCTCCCAGAGAGGGGTACGGGCCAGAGGAGACGCTTCGGATGCCCTGAAAACATCTGCTCTGATAAATATTTGGTCATATTTGTAGACTGTAGGCATGATGAACGGGAGGCGGGCGCGTTTGGGCCGGGGTTTGTTATTGCAAACGGATCATTTGAGAAACTGATGGTACATACAGGGGATCTTTATCTCGTCTCTATAAATGTATGTTCTGTTTGGGTACGATAGGACGGGGGTGGATGACGGGTCAGACGCAAATGGACGCGATTTCAGCTGTCATCGAGCAAAGAGCCACATGCGCAGACTCATGAGCAGCTGATTTCATTTTTCATAATGTTTTATTGTTCACTTTCACAACACAGACCCCTGAGACTGTCGAGGCTTAGTTCCAGATTACATTTTAAGTATTTTAATAAAACTGGGTTGCATAAATAACACTGATGATTCACAAACTCAGTCAGGGGAGTCTGAACTTCTGTGTATGTTGTAATCAAGCAGCAGCAACATCTGAGGTAAGTTATTATTGAGCTTTTTGTCGTATTTACAAAATTTTCTCTGTGAATATGAGACAGGTTTTCACAAAAGAAGAACCAAAAAGAAGCTTCTGTTTTGGAGAATTTCAGTGCGTTTCTTAAAACAGGGGTTCACAACTACCGGGCCGTGGACAAATACCTGGGCGGGCGGTGGGTCGTTTGGTACCAGGCCTTGAACCCTCCTTCCCATATGTCGCGGGGTTTGTGCTTCCTCCTGTGCACCATTTGGACCGCGTTTTCTCACTCTAAACCAGAACTAAAACCAGGACTAAAATCAGGTCTAAAGCAAGATTTAACCAGGATTAAACCATGCCAGCTGGACTGTGTCTACTCCTGTACGGCACATATTCTCACGTACATTCGGGTCCATGAAAATATTGTCCTGAAAAGAGTGCCGCCCCCTCCTCCCGGTCCACGAAATATTATCGGACGTAAAACTGGTCCGTGACGCAAAAAAGGTTGGGGACCACTGTTCTTAAAATACGTCAGTTTGACACTGCCCTCAAGACGCACGCAGCTTTTTCTGTGTAAAATCTTTCGAGGAGGGTCTGTTACCTGCTTGTCTCCATGGAGATGTTGTCTGGAATGTTCCGCAGTATGGCATAACGCTTATTTATCTCTATTTACATGTCAAATCTGTGGAGAAATGAGTCCAGAATGCAAGATTTTGAGCAAAAAAAAACCAAAACCACCCAACATGTTATTGAGCAAATGCAAGATAGGTACTTTTAATGCCACACCGGGACATTCCAGACGAAGCAACAACATTTCCATGGCGACAAGCTGATGGCGAACCCTCCACCAGAAAAGTCACACACATAAAACTGTAATCAAATCTGAAGGTGAATCCAAGATGGCGAAGTATTGTTTTCAGTGGCCTGTGCTCTTTGGCACATGCGCCCAAAAATGATTTTCACTTCCACATTTATTTCCTCACTCCGGACAAGCTCCTCCCATCCATGTGATGTCTGTAACTGCGTTTGGACCAATCAGAGTGAGAGCTGCTAGAACGGAGCTAATGCAGGCTCAGAGCGGGACTAAGTCTTACTACTAACTAACTTTTTGGTGATTTGAGGATCCCTACAGAATCTGACCTTTGTGAAAGCTGCTGATTTGGGCAGTTTGAATTCCCAAAAAATGCATCGTGCTCTATGGGAGAATTCTTTCTGAGTCCCACCTTGGGAGCTGCAGTACCTGGAACTGCCACTAATTGGTCTTGAGCCGGGACAGAATAAAAAATAAAAATAAAAAAGTGTTAAATTTTCAAAACTGTAAGACCCATTCTGGTCTCTCACAGTTTGTTGGTGGTGGGAGATTAACAACCTCGCCACAAAACTGTACCTTAAAGCTGCACTAAGTATATTTTTGGTGCTGGGTCCTGCTTGTTTCTATGGAGATACCATTGCTCTGCCTGGAATGTTCCACAGTATGACATTAAAAACATCTACTTTACATTTATTCAATTACAGGTGGTTTTACAGCTCAAAAACACCTAGAAAAACAGATATTCTGACTGTGAGCGGGGTCGCCTCTCCACAGATCTGACCTGTAACATCTGGTCTGGTCTGGTATGGTCTCCATGAAGATAGAAGGGTTTCATTTATTGTGAAACATTCCAGATAAAGCAATAACACCTCCAGAGAGAAACACATTTAACAGACAGATGCACCTAAAAGTTCTACATGAATATAAAATTATCCCAAAACTTTACGAACAATCAAACCTTTTCTGAGTTTGCAATTGATTAAATATTTTTAAATCAGCTGCAGACGGAGCTCTACTGTACTTTAAAAGCTTTTCATTCTTGGTTTGTGGGCCCTATGACGTAATTTTCAGAGATCTTAACAAGATATTTACTATTAGATATTCGTAAGGTTGAGCCCCCTGGTGGCCGTCTACACATCTGCACCGCCCTGTATCCCCGTCCAACATCTCCAAAATCCGAGGCGCCCGCGAACGCCCCATCTCCAGATTTGATGGCTTGTAGCACGTGTAAGTGGACACCGCGGTCTCGCCGATGAAGATATATTCGCGGCCGTGACTTGACGTGGGGGGCTCTCTACCTTAACCTGCGCTACCACATCTGCTTTCTATCAGGCGTAAGAGAGGCAGAGGGCTGCAGTGAAGGAGGGAAAGGGAAGGAACGAAGGAGAAAGAGGTGGAGGAGAGGGGGAACGATGTGCAGCTTTTTGGGGTTTGATTCGATTAGCGGAGAAAAGAGAAAGGGAGGGGAACGTTGACTGGAGGACGTTGGCCCTTGGGTGTCCGGCCTTCTCCGGTCCTCATGTTTGGGTTGCTGGTCGAACGCTGAGTACGGGAGGTTTAACGTGGGGTAGAATGGGGGTATGGAGGGGTTTTTGTGTGGGTATGGGGTAGACTGCTGACAGATGGGGTTGGTCATTCAGAAAAAAAAAAAAAAGTTCCTGGATAGGTTCAATGAAACAGATTTCTTGGACTTCGATGGTGTTTCTGAGGATTTTCATAGAGTCTGGAAGTATACAGTTTGTACATGATCCAGCTGTCATCAACATTCCCTGGGGGGGTGATTCTAACTGGAAGCACTACTCTGTCTGAAGCTCTGTTACTCAGGCTCATTCAGACTGCAGGCTGAAGTGACCCAAATCTGATTTTTTGGCTCTATGCTCCTGTATCTGAGCTTTTAATGACAGTCTAAACGACACAGATCCGATTTTTATCGATTGCGACCCAGGCCACTTGGATATGTGCTCCTAAAACTGATACATATCCGATCTTTTGACATGTGACTTCAGCCTGAATGGTCAGGTCCCATTCATCCCACCTACACGTCAGGCTTGGAGTCTTGTCAATGGAGGGAAAGTGAGGTTAGTGAGTTTATTCATATTTGGGGCCATTGCCATCGGTTTTTGAAATGACTGCCAAAGAAATGTTTGAGTGCGACTACAGGCAGTCCTGGCTCTAATGTCAACGAAAAATAATGAGCCTTCGAGGCAAATTCGAAGAGGCTAAAGACTCAAACAAATGAAGCGACTGTGGATGTGTAATTTGTCCATTTTATGAAGAACTGGACCATATTTTGTGAGACAAGCCCAGTGTTTAGGCGGCTTCCGTGAACACTGAGCACACTCGCTGTGTGTGACATCGTCATGTCCTCCAGTCAGCATGCAGGACACTTTTGGGGCATTTACAGTTCACACTGGAGATCACATACAGGTCGCATTCAATTGGAAATGTGAACGATCTCGCAAAAAATTCCGAATTGTGCATTAAGCCCTACAGTCTGAATGTAGTTTTAGTTGCAGCTACAACAGACGGGCTGATTTGTGCTGTTAAAGAAGACCCTTTACAACAACATTAGTCTCAAGCTAGCTCGCATTAACCAAACGTTTTTCAGTCATCTCATCTTTTTGTTAAAAATCAAACTCCTAAACAGGACCGTGAACATTCGTAATGATCACAGACTCCTGAAAATGTACAGTTTAAATCCATTTCTTACTTGTTTTTATGACAGTCTTTTTTGGCAGTGTTTGTGAATGTGTGCATTGTGTCACCACGGCAACCGCTGAAGATTACACCAATACAGATACACACAGAACACCTCCTGCACAACAAATACCATAGCAGCAATAAAAGAACAGGTGAAATAGCAATATCTCTGTGTCGGAAAGGTACGCTGCACAACTTTTTGAGATTTTATTTCTTTGCCTACAATGTTCCTAACCTGATTCATCAGCCGGTTTTACTTCGTTTCACTTCGTACAAACCGTCTGATTTCATTCGTGCATGATGTCTGTAATGCGCTGGTATATTAAGGTTTTCCCAAATCCTGTAGGAAGAAGAACAATAAAGTCTTTCCTCTTGATGAAATTCACCAAACATTCTCTTTGTTCCGCTTTAAATCCTCGATCTCGGGAACAATATATCACTCTTCGCTGATTGGCTTGTGCCCGAACTCGCACTTCCGGGGTTTTTGTGAACCATCTATTGTATTTTGATTACTGACCTAGTTGCTGGAGAGAAATGAAATTGAGCGGAGGCACTAGGTGGCGCCTGCTTGGATACAATGCTCCACGGTTTGGCATTAAACTTATAAATCTTTGGAGAAGTGAGAAATATATTTGTACTGAAAAAACAAAAATAAAAAACAGAACTTCGGGTATTTTGGTAGTTTGTGATGGGGCAACAACATTATAACAGATAGGAAAAAAGAGCAATATGGGCCCTGTAAACAGCAAAATTCCGAAGACTTGAGTGCATTTATTTATATGAAATGTCAGTCACGATTATACATTTTAATTAGCAGGCCGACAATTTCAGTTTCGGCACCGTATCATCCACTCTTCCTCATTCAAACGTCTGCTCCTGCTCCTCCTCACACACTCACATTTGCGGTGGTGAGCTCTTGGCACTGGACTGCGGATTCACTTGGTTCAGATTAGAGGCCATTACTTTGTTTATAGACGCAATATACTGACAGAGAGCCCCATGCCAGATGACGACGTTCCCCAACATTTAACAGGAGCTTAAACCTCTTATGAGTCTAAAAGGGCAGAGCAGCTCCGACCACAGAAATGCACCCGGTGCCGTGATAGCAGGGTGGTGGTGCGGCGTGCGGGCTGGCAGGGGCAAACGGAGGGACAGGCACTCATCAGGAGCTCGTAAAATGAAGTGGATGAATACGGGAGCTGCGTGCATCCTGTTATTTCTGTGTCACTGCCGTTCACGATTACAGAGCTGGAGTTAGTTAGCTGCAAGAGAAGAGGAGAGAGGAGTGTGATACTGTGAGGACGGTTCAGACGGTTACACGTCAATGGACTAAATGTGCAGCCTGTGCTCTTACTGTTTAAAATAAGGTACAACAATCACAGCTGAATGTGAATTTCCAGAGCCAGGACACATACACGTTTATCTCATTCTCAGGGCCTGTTTACACAAGAATGCTTGCGGTTAAAAGCGGCAAAATGTTTTATCAGAAGGGCCTTTTGTTTAGACGGTGACGGTGTTTATGTGGCTTAAAAACGCAAAAATCTGAAACCACCCTCCAGAGTGGAAAAGTTGAATACACTCCACCGTAACATTTCCATCTGCACTGCCCAAGACGCAAAACTCTGGTCAAATCTGCTGATGTTGCGTACACGTTTACGTCACATACATCACCACCGAGCGTCACCACTGAGCCGCCTGGCAAGCTCACCCAATCGAATTCCACACACTTTTGCGTCATCATACGTACGCAGATTTCTCAGGAAATCGCTCGTCTAAACATGAAATGAAAAAGTGAAGACTGGACGCCACTTTTGCGTCTTCTGTTCAAACGTCATCAAATAAACGTAGCCTCAGTTTATGGACAGACCTCATGTTTAAGCTGAGAATCTTTAAGCTCAGAATTTAAATAATTTCCCTTGTGGATCAATAAAGTTAGTCTAAGTCTAAGTCTAAAACCTCCAGAATTCCCTCCCTGAGCTGCAGAGACTGCACTAGCACTGATTCATGATCGGCTGAAGGCGCTGGAGTTTTGGTAGTGACCATTCAGATCAGAGAGAGACATTTTCCGATTTAAACCAACTGGATTTCTGCACTGAAACTAGAAATACAAATCAGAGACTCATGTGAAGGTTCATTCTGCTTTCTCACTGGATAATCGTCTTGGGAACAGTAATAAATCTTCAAAAACAAGTTTTACAAAGTGTCGTACAAGCAGCAAAGAACAATACAAAAAGCGTACAACAGACAATGATGTAAACAATCTAATTAATTGTAACAAATATAGAAAACGAAATAGAATAAAAATAAATAAGGGATAAAATCAAGCTAAAACCAGATAAAGGAAGGACAAATGATAAAAATTAGTCTTAAGAAGTGATTTAAAAGATGATCCTGATGGTGCGAGTCTTTTCTCCTATGGCAGGTCGTTCCAAAGTTGAGGTACCCGGACTGAAAAGGCTCCATCACCTTCGTCCGGAGCCTGGACTTTGGAACAGCCACAAGGACCTGCCTGAGGATCTAAGGCTGCGGGAGGCTCGTACAGACCAAAAACACACACACAAAAATGTAAGAAATGCAAGAAGAATAAATCAGCATTGCAATTGTTACCAGTAATACCAGCTATATCTGAACAATACCTGATATCCGGGGACACAGACGGGTCATGTTTATGTAATATAAAGTCCAAATCCTATGTTTGTTGAATTTATTTTATTTTATTTTTCTTTGTAAGGCTATAGTTTCTACCCTTCATAGGACCCTGACCCTTGGTATCACCTGGGGCCCCATCCAGGAGGGAGGCCTTGTGACTGGGCATGGGGGCCAAGCTCTGACTGAAGTAGCGACGTGGATACAAACGGGATGAATGCAGCCCGTCACACAACACAAACTGGACTTGAGACAATTATTTTTGCAGCAAGTTTGTAAGTACAATACCGTATTTTTTGGACTATAAGTCGCTCCGGAGTATAAGTCGCAACAGCCAAAAAATGCGTAATGAAGAAGAAAAAAAAAAAAAAGTTCCACTGGACTATAAGTTGCACTTTTTGGGGGAAATTTATTTTACAAAATCAGAGACCAGGAACCGACATTTCCTGTGTAAAGTCAATTTCTAGTAATAACAATAGAACAGAGAACAACAGACTGTTAATGGCGAGGAGTAAATTCAGTTTGTCGACTGGACAAAAGTTAGTTTGTTTGAAGACAGAGGCCTAACTAACAACAGAAGCTGTAAACAAGTAGGTGTGTTAGTTTCAGTTAGTTAGCTCTTCCCTACAGATATAAGGAAGTGTCCATCAGCGTCTGAGCAGAACTGAAGATGCAGCTTGGATGAGCTGCGAAACGTTTTTCAACCAAACTAACTTTTGTCCAGTCGACAAACTGAATTTTCTCCTCACCATGGATTCTACCTGGACGACTCAGGGATTCTTCAAACAGATTGTTAAAATCACATATGAACAGTTCTTCAGATAACTATAGCATAAACAACAAACTCTCCATCTCACTCCAAATCACTAAATCCATTCAATTCTTCATCCTCAGTGTCACTTCTGAGCAACTCCGCAACCTCCAGAGGTAAATGGAGCCCCACAGACTCAGCATCAGTTCCAGTTTAAATTATTCTGGCCTTTCTGAATCCCGACAGATTGGGTTTGGTTGTCTATGTTCAAATTTAAAATTTTCAGTGGTACAGAAGTAATGGTGCGATCGACTGACATGATACAGACAGGACAGAGGCTCTTTCTCTTTCTTCTGCAGCTGACACGAGTGCAGGATTTTCTAAGAAAAATTGACTTATTAATTAATTTTAAAACTTTGTGTTGAAATTGCATTTTTCATCAATTCATCAATTCAGTTCATCAATTAAAAAAGATTTCTGTAATAGATTTGTGTTTTTCTGCACAAATATTTCAACTTATTGCAATTTTTAGGGTCTATATGACATGAGTTTTCTGATCCGGCCCATTTGGGATCAAAGTAGGTTGGATACGGCCCCCGGACCAAAATGAGTTTGACGCCCCTGGTCTAGTGTGTCCTGTGAGGAGCTCTGTCAGATTCACCTCTAAACTCTGGAGACACTGGTGCTCTTGTCTGTAAACATTATAACATGCACTGTATTTAACTTTTTTATTCTTACTATTTTCTTTTTAATACTATGAACCATCAGTGTTGGGAAGGTGACTTTTAAAATGTATTCCCCTACAGATTACAGATTACATACCCCAAAATGTAGTTTGTAACGGAATCCATTAAATTACTTAAAGAAACAATGAAAAGGCTGAGTCTTTACTTAACCGTATTAAAAATATTATTGATAGAAGAGGAGGAGACATGGTCCACGCAGCATGATTTAGTCCTGTTAAATCCTGTTGTAGACATTGTTTAGAACTGGTTTAGTCCTGGTTTAGACCTGGTTTTAGTCCTGATTTAGTCCTTGTTTAGACCTTGTTTTAGTCCTGGTTTAGTCCTTGTTTAGACCTGGTTTAGACCTGGTTTTAGTCCTGGTTTAGTCCTGCTTTAGACCTGGTTTAGACCTGGTTTTAGTCCTGCTTTAGTCCTGGTTTAGTCCTGGTTTAGACCTGGTTTAGACCTGATTTTAGTCCTGGTTTAGTCCTGCTTTAGCCCTGCTTTAGTCCTGGTTTAGTGCTGGTTTAGTCCTGGTTTTAGTCCTTGTTTAGACCTGGTTTAGACCTGGTTTTTAGTCCTGCTTTAGTCCTGGTTTTAGTCCTAGCTTTAGACCTGGTTTTAGACCTGGTTTTAGTCCTGGTTTTAGACCTGGTTTTAGACCTGGGTTTAGACCTGGTTTAGTATTCAGCAATGAGTGGAATTACCGAGAAAACAAACAAACAAACAAAAAAAAAAAGGCAGCCCGAAATGTGAAAACAGTAAAATACCACCATGTAAACAAAGTAACTGTAATCCAGTTACCACTCATTGAAACAGTAACTGTAACTGAATACAGTTACTCATAATTTGTACTCTGATTACATAACTCCGGTACATGTAATCTTGTTACTCCCCAACACTGTGAACCAGATATTACATATTCTTAATAAAGATTGAATTGAATTGAAATAAAAATAAATAAAATAAGTCGCAGGACCACCCAAACCATGAAAAAATAGTCAGAAAAATAAGGTAAGTTGAAGGGTAACCAACGGGTAAACTTTTCTGAAGGTGAATCAGCCCATCCACAGATCACACACCAGGAGTCGTCGCCGTCTTCGCTCAAACCTGACGTTACTCTGCGCTTCACTCGCCTCACACACTCTCACTATCAAGACGAGTCCACATCCTCCATCATGAATATCGCTTTGTCCTTTTCACTTTCCCCTCTTCACAGACTCTCAGGCACCAGGATCATAAAACATATAAAACACAGCGACGCCCGGGGTTCAAATCTTCGGACGATATCTGACACACCTTTCCTCCCTCCCCCCCCTCCTCCCCCCTCCTCCTCCCTCCTCCCGGGGCATGCTGGGAGCTTTGGCGGGCGGCGGGACTTTCTCTACGGCTCGGTTCGGCTCTGCGAAAGGGGGGAGAGAAGGTGAACAATGAGCAAACTGTTGAGCGGCGACTCAGCTCGGCCCAAAAGGATTTCCTCTTCAGTCTAAGACCACGTAATGCTGGATGACACGCCGCATCAGGGCCAGGGGGCGCGCGCTACGGGGAGGGCGAGGGGCGGGCGGGGGCGGGTGAGGGCAAGGGGAGTGCATGGTATGTCTTACTTTAGGGTATTGTGTTAAATATTTATGATTCGGGTGTAGGTCTATTACAAAAGCAGAACCATGAACTTAATGCAAACTCAAAATGCATCCAACTTCTTCTGATGGTTTTCATGTAAAGTAATGATCTTTTACCGCTTTGTTCTGAAGAAATGAGCAATTCCAGGGTTGAAATTATCCAAATGATTCTAGTGAAGGTGTCTGGAGTTTAAAAACACAGTGGAGCACTTCATATATTACCAAATGACGTCACAAAGTGGAAAAGCGATTAGTGTGTTAAAGGTTTAAATTGACTCTTGGAGCTTTTAGGCCTTGTTAAAAAGTTGTTTCCTCATCAAAAACAGACCTGGAGTTGTGTTTTGTTTCATTCACACATGTTGGAGTAATCCTTTATTGTTACTCTGTCTACATCTGCAAAGCTCAAAATGCTCTGTTCCACCTTGTGATGTCATGCAGCGGTAGTTTTCAAGTTAAAATTGCTCAAAATTGACTCTTGTGAGCTTTTAAGCCTTGTAAAAAAGTTGTTTCCTCATCAAAAACAGACCTGGAGTTGTGTTTTGTTTCATTCAGACATTTTGTGTAACCCTTTATTATTGGTCTGTCTATATCTCCAAAGCTTTGTTCCACTTTGTGATGTCATGAAGTGGTAGTTTTCAAGTTATAAGTTACCCTTTAACTTTTGTTATTTAGAGATTATGGATTCCAGGCTTGAAATCATCCAAATTATTCTAATGAAGGTGTATGGAGTTTAAGAACACAGTGGAGAACTTCCTGTATTACCATATGACATCACAAGGTGGAACAGAGCGTTTTGAGCTTTGCAGATGTAAACAGACTAATAATAAAGGAATATTCAAACTTTACAACATGGATAAAAGATCACAAGAGTCAAATTTGGACTTTTTTTTGGACACACAAATCGTTTTTTTCCACTTTGTGATGTCATTTGATAATACAAAAAGTGCTCCTCTGGGTTTTTAAAGTCCACACACCTTCACTAGAATCATAGAACTCATGCTTGCATAACAGATAATACTCCCTACAACTGTACAGCAACTCACCCTAATGTAACAGTTAATGCTCCCTACAACTGTAAAAGATAATGCTCTCTACAACTGTACAACTGCTCGCCCTCAGTTAACAGATAATACTCCCTACGACTGTACAACAACTCACCCTTATGTAACAGATAATACTCCCTACAACTGTACAACAACTCAACCTTACGTAACAGATAATACTCCCTACAACTGTAAGAGATAATACTCCCTACAACTGTACAACTGCTCACCCTCAGTTAACAGATAATACTCCCTACAACTGTACAACAACTCACCCTTATGTAACAGATAATACTCCCTACAACTGTAACAGATAATATTCCCTACAACTGTACAACAACTCATCCTTATGTAACAGATAATACTCCCTACAACTGTAACAGATAATATTCCCTACAACTGTACAACAACTCATCCTTATGTAACAGATAATACTCCCTACAACTGTAAAAAGTTAATACTCCCTACAACTGAACAACAACTCACCCTTATGTAACAGATAATACTCCCTACCACTGTAACAGATAATATTCCCTACAACTGTACAACAACTCACCCTTATGTAACAGATAATATTCCCTACAACTGTACAACTCATCCTTATGTAACAGATAATACTCCCTACAACTGTACAACTCATCCTTATGTAACAGATAATACTCCCTACAACTGTAAAAAGTTAATACTTCCTACAACTGTACAACAACTCACCCTTATGTAACAGATAATACTCCCTACAACTGTAAAAAGTTAATACTCCCTACAACTGAACAACAACTCACCCTTATGTAACAGATAATACTCCCTACCACTGTAACAGATAATATTCCCTACAACTGTACAACAACTCACCCTTATGTAACAGATAATATTCCCTACAACTGTACAACTCATCCTTATGTAACAGATAATACTCCCTACAACTGTAAAAAGTTAATACTTCCTACAACTGTACAACAACTCACCCTTATGTAACAAAAAGAGCGTAATATGGGCTCTTTAACTGTCTGGTCTTTAAATATTTAATAAAAAAAGAAAATAAAAACTGAAAAACGTATAAATCTCGCCCGTATTTACGATTTTCGTTAAACTGCAATTTGATTCCACCATGTTACACTCTAACTCCCTCACTCCTGTCTCGCCGTGTCTCATCGTAAATCCCGCGTGACACTTCGTCTATCACCTCTCCGGCGGAATCACTCTTAGCTCGTAAATCCGCCGTAAAAAAAAAAAAAAAAAAAAAACGCCGCGGCCCCTCTCGCCACATGACCCCGGGCCTACCGTTAGCCGTTAGCTGCTAGCCGCGCCGCTAACCAGACACATATGCTCAAACTGACAGCAGATGTGTCCGACTTCACACGCCGCTCGGAGCTTCCCCCGGCTCCCCGAGCGCCGGACCCGTTCATAAAAGTCAGATAAAGTTAAACGCGACGGAGCATGTAAAACGAGATAGTAGCAATGAAACGTTCTCGGTTTCTTTTGACTGCTTTTCGTAGAGAAATATTTGTCAGATATTGTTTTTAAAATATCTGATAAATGGTAAAAGTAAATCTGTGTATTGTTCGTTCATTTGTTTTTTAATATAAAACCAAAAATAAGAAAAAAATAAATAAAATAGGATAGCGATTCTGTATTTATTTTATTTTTTTTTCAGTTTTTGATGAATAATGAAAAAAACAAACAAACAGACAAAAAAAAAAAAAAAAAAACGGATAACATGACATTTACATGACTTAAACTGAGATGCTGGACTGAACCGGAATTGAACCAGGACTAAATCAGGTTCGGGACCAGACGGTAACCAGATTAGGACTGAGACCAGGACTTAAACCAGGACCTGACCGGGACTGAGACTGGGTCCAGACAGTGACCAGACCGGGACCAGACAAGGACCAGACCAGGACTGAGACTGGGACTGAGACAAGGACCAGACCAGGACTGAGACTGTGACTGAGACAAGGACCAGACCAGGACTGAGACTGTGACTGAGACCGGGACCTGACCAGGACTGAAACCAGGACCTGACCAGGACTGAGACGGGGACCAGACCGGGACTGAGACCAGGGACCAGACTGGAACCAGACCGGGACTGAGACTGGGACCTGACCAGGACTGAAACCGGGACCAGACCAGGACCAGACTGGGACTAAGACTGGAACCAGACCAAGACTGAGACCAGGACCAAATAGGGACTAAGACCGGGACCAGACCAGGACTGAGACCGGGACCAGACTGGAACCAGACCGGGAGCAGACCGGGGTCGAGACTGGGGCCAGACCAGGACTGAAAACAGTTTAGTTCTGGTTTAGTCCTGTTCTAGTCCTGGTTCAGTCCTGTTTAGTCCAGATGTGGTGCAAAAGTTCGGCATCACAGTTTAAGTCTCGGAAACGGGAAACAGCTGTTATCTGTTTTTTTTTTTCCATTTTTCATTTAAACACAAAATCAAAAACTGAAAAACAATCGTTATCCATTTTTTCATTTTGGTTTTGGTGACAAATAATGAAGAAAATAGTTTTTTGTCGATTTCTTATTTCTGGTTTTATATTGAAAAACGAATGAGCGAATGACACACGGATTAAAGGAGTTAGTATAAGTTTAAAAGTCAAATTTGGAGGAATTGCAAAGAAAACCACACAGCGGACGAGTCTCGAGATTTAATTTCCTTTTTCCTGAGATCAAAATGAGACAACAGTGGCTCAGGTGTTGACCTTTAACAGGAGGGTTGGGGGTTCAAATCCTGCAGGTCAAATGCAGAGTATAAATTATATTAAAACAAGTCTATGAGTCAAGAGTATTTCAACCATTTAAAGCAGAGATCTCCAACCTTTTGCGTCCGGTGAGCTCCTTTACAAAATGAAAATGTTGGAAAGCTACTCATTTTAAGAAAGTGATTCGATATAAGACGGCAAACCTTCGCTAGGGATGAAACAATAACCGAAATATTGTGATATCGTATTGTCAAAAGATCGTGGGCTGTCACAGTTTATCGAATTACAAGTTCCTTTGCTGAAATCCATTGTTTTATAGTACCGATAGCTAATAAACATCAGGAACTACATATCCCATGATTCATTTCAGTGCAGACAACATGAAGAGGTATGTTTTTACTTGAATTCTTGGGATTATGACGGAAATAATTCATACCACCATCGTGGCCTATGTATGGAGGTTTGTATCATATCGATATCACTTCTTAACGATACCCAGCCCAAAGGGAGACGCAACACTGTGTAACTTTCTGGAGGTGCAATTTTACCTGTGTGATTCTACAGAAACAGAAATAGTTAAAAATATTTGGCAACTGTATTTGTTTGTGCTTTTGTTGGAAACTTTGGTGATGTCGTTGAGAGAAAAGTACAGACGTCTTCCACAAATGCACAAAGATCTTAACACGTGTTTGGTATTTCGGCTGGGGTACGTCTGTTGGCGATGCCATGTTTGTTTTGGTTCACTTCGAAGATTCGCATTTGGCTCCGCCCCAAAACCACAACGCTGTCCTGTGATAGGCCCAGACTCTGCCCACTCCTGCCAAGTTGGATTGTTGGCATTTCCGAACTTACGACTATCGCAAGAACACAAATGAGAAAAAACACGATTTCATTTTCGTATTTTATCTGACTAAAGTTATGCATTAGAGCTGTTAAACGAAATCCAAAGTCAATACTGAAACGTGAAAACCGCAGCTGCCGATTCGATTTCCCGCATAACATCTTCTTTATTTCTGCCCCCACAGTAGACACATGTTTGTAAGAGATACACGTCCTGAAATCCTCGCAGACAACACGCCATAATTTGTAAAAGATACAGCGGCGGAGTGTCTTTCCAGCGCACTGTGGGGGAACCAAAACACTGTGCAGTTGTCCAAACAGATTCCTCAACACCAGCCCGGAGAGCGCCGCTTGAATTTACACACAAACTCTCCCTCTATCCCTCCCTCTTTTTTCTCTTCGTCTTTCTTTCTCTCCCTTTTCTCGAGCAGTGGCATTTATTTAGCTGGCGGTGAGTGCTGCCTCTGCAACTTTCGGAGCCGCGTTAATGAATTGGCGGCGGGGTCAGGCTGGGTGTGAGTGTGTGTGCGCCGGCGGAGCTGATGCGAGAAGATGGCGGTGTGCGGCGCGGAGACGTCTGACAGTGTTTGGGCGACGGTGACGCGCTGTGGAGGATCTGATCAGTGTCCAGGCTCAGGTGTGGTCACGCTGATGCAGTGTTGGGGAGTAACAGATTACATGTACTGGAGTTATGTAATCAGAGTACAAATGATGAGTAACTGTATTCAGTTACAGTTACTGTTTCAATCAGTGGTAATTGGATTACAGTTACTTTGTTGAAATAAATGGATTACACAAAGGTATGTTCCTGTTTTCACATTTTGGGCTGAACCAGGTCTAAACCAGGACTAAACCAGGTCTAAACCAGGTCTAAACCAGGACTAAACCAGGTCTAAACCAGGTCTAAACCAGGACTAAACCAGGACTAAACCAGGTCTAAACCAGGTCTAAACCAGGACTAAACCAGGACTAAACCAGGACTAAAACCAGGACTAAACCCTAAACCAGGTCTAAACCAGGTCTAAACAACTAAACCAGGACTAAACCAGGTCTAAACCAGGACTAAACCAGGTCTAAACCAGGAATAAACCAGGACTAAACCAGGTCTAAACCAGGAATAAACCTAAACCAGGTCTAAACCAGGTCTAAAACCAGGACTAAACCAGGTCTAAACCAGGACTAAACCAGGACTAAACCAGGTCTAAACCAGGTCTAAACCAGGACTAAACCAGGACTAAACCAGGTCTAAACCAGGACTAAAACCAGGTCTAAACCAGGACTAAACCAGGTCTAAACCAGGATTAAACCAGGTCTAAACTAGGCCTAAAACCAGTTCTAAACCAGCTCTAACCAGGTAAAAACCAGGTCTAAACCAGGACTAAACCAGGTCTAAACCAGGTCTAAACCAGGACTAAACCAGGTCTAAACCAGGACTAAAACCAGTTCTAAACCAGTTCTAAACCAGTTCTAAACCAGGACTAAACCAGGTCTAAACCAGGTCTAAACCAGGGCCAATTTGATGAGAACAAACAAGAATTTTCAGGATGTGGTTGGTACATTCATGCAGTTTTAAAAAGCAAGACAATATCAAGTAATCCAAAGTATTCAGATTACATTACTCACTTTAAGCAATTTAATGGATTACGTTACAAACTACATTTTGGGGAATGTAATCTGTAATCTGTAGGGGAATACATTTTAAAAGTAACACTCCCAACACTGCGCTGATGTTTCGGAGGCGAGTGAACAAGAAATGAGTTTTTGAGCTTCCGACAAACGTGCTGATGGAGATTATACACGTTTTCCACATTACGATGACATTTAAAATTATATAAAAAATCTTAATTATCCCCAAAAAAGCATAAAAACACTTAATTCTTTAGGAAGAAATAGTTTACTACAATTGATGACTTAAAGCTACAGGATGTAACTTTTATTTTGGTTGTTTATATCATGTGTCCTCACTGTAAATGGGCTCGCATCTCCACAAACCTGACTCTTACTTGGATCTTACAGTTAATCACGTTGTAACGAGATTATTAAAGATGCACTGTGTAACTTTTCTGGTGGTGTTATTGTTTTGAATGTTCCACAATATGGCTTTAAATATAACTGTATCAACAATGCAGGAGGGTACATGAACCACATCAAAATACTGTGACTAAATGTGGAACTAATTCTGGAATAGACCTGGACTAGACCTGAAGTAGACCTGGACAAAACTAGGACCAAACCAGGACTAAATCAGGATTTAACCAGAAGTAATCCAGGACTAATCCAGGACTAGATCAGAACCAAACCAGTTTACTGTCAGGACCAAACTGGACTTAGACCAGGACAAAAACAGGACCAAACCAGGATAAAACGAGGACCAACCCAAGGCCAAACTATGACCAAACCAGGACTAAACCAGGATTTAACCAGAACTAAACTAGAACTAATCCAGGACTAGAGCAAACCAAACCAGTTTACTCTCAGGACCAAACTGGACTTAGACCAGGACCAACCAGGACCAAAACAAGACCAGGACCAGGACAAACTAAACCAGGACCAAACCAGGACAAACCAGGACCAAACCAAGACAAAACCAGGACAAAACCAGGACAAAACTATACTCAAACCAGGACCAAACCAGGACAAAACCAGGACAAAACCAGGACAAAACTATACTCAAACCAGGACCAAACCAGGACCAAACCAGGACAAAACCAGGACTGAAACAGAATTTAATCAGGACTAAACCAGGAGTAAACCAGGAAAAAAACTGGACTAAACCAGGACGAATCCAGGACTAGAGCAAAAACAAATCAGGACTAAACTGGATTCAAACCAGGACAAAACAAGGAAAAGTGTGAATGCGACTTGAGGTGACTCGACCTGGACAAAACCAGGGACCAAACCAAAACCAAACCAGGACAAAGCCAGGACCAAACCAGTTCTAAACCAGGATAAAACTAGGACTAAACCAGGACTAGACCAGGGCAAAACCAGGACCAAACCAAGACAAAGACAGTTTTAAACCAGGATTAAACCAGGACTAAACCAGGACCAAACTAAGACCAAACCAGGACCAAACCAGGATTCAACCAGGATTTAACCAGGAGTAATCCAGGACTAATCCATGGCAAAACCAGGACAAAACCAGGACCAAACCAAAACCAAACCAGGACAAAGCCAGGACCAAACCAGTTCTAAACCAGGATAAAACTAGGACTAAACCAGGACTAGACCAGGGCAAAACCAGAACCAAACCAAGACAAAGACAGTTTTAAACCAGGATTAAACCAGGACAAAACCAGGACTAAACCATTACTAAACCATGACTAAACCAGGACCAAACTAAGACCAAACCAGGACCAAACCAGTTCTAAACCAGGATAAAACTAGGACTAAACCAGGACTAGACCAGGGCAAAACCAGAACCAAACCAAAACAAAGACAGTTTTAAACCAGGACAAACTAAAACCATGACTAAACCAGGACCAAACCAAAACCAAACCAGGACCAAACCAGTTCTAAACCAGGATAAAACTAGGACTAAACCAGGACTAGACCAGGGCAAAACCAGAACCAAACCAAGACAAAGACAGTTTTAAACCAGGATTAAACCAGGACAAAACCAGGACTAAACCATTACTAAACCATGACTAAACCAGGACCAAACTAAGACCAAACCAGGACCAAACCAGTTCTAAACCAGGATAAAACTAGGACTAAACCAGGACTAGACCAGGGCAAAACCAGAACCAAACCAAAACAAAGACAGCTTTAAACCAGGACTAAACCATTACTAAACCATGACTAAACCAGGACCAAACCAAAACCAAACCAGGACCAAACCAGTTCTAAACCAGGATAAAACTAGGACTAAACCAGGACTAGACCAGGGCAAAACCAGAACCAAACCAAAACAAAGACAGTTTTAAACCAGGATTAAACCAGGACAAAACCAGGACTAAACCATTACTAAACCATGACTAAACCAGGACCAAACTAAGACCAAACCAGGACCAAACCAGGATTCAACCAGGATTTAACCAGGAGTAATCCAGACTAATCCAGGGACCAAACCAGGACAACCGACCAAAGTTACAAACCGGCAAGAGTAAAGTACTTTCTTTACAACCTACAAACGAACCAACCCAAGACAGAAATGTTGAATCCCGCTCTGCGAAACATTCCAGACAAACACAAACAGAACCCCCTCCAGAAAAGTCACATTGTTCATCTTGAAACAACACATTAAAAACATCGATCACGCCGCTGCCCGTCTACTTCTGCTTCGCCGGTATCTGCTCCCATCTCGGCGCGTTATCACGGCCGGCCCACACCGCTCCCGGCCTCCTGCGATTGTGTTCGGAGGGGGACGAGCGGAGGGGGAAAACGCTCGGCCTCGCTGGTGACAATGGCGGCGGCCGAGCGTGGCATTTCGTGTTATTACAAGAGCTAAACAAACAGATCCAAGAGAAGAACGTGAGAGGAGAGCGGCCGAACAATGAGCTGACATCTTAGACCCTCCGTCGGCACTTATCTGCGGAGAAAGGGGACGGCTGCGGAAACCGTGTGTGGTTCGTTTTTTCAAAATAAAAGCAAAAATAAGAAAATGAAAAAACAACGATTTTCTTCATTATTTGTCTCCGAAACTAAAATGGAAAAACAGATAATGATTTTTTTTTTCAGTTTTCGATTTTGTGTTTAAATGGAAAATGGAAAAAAAAAAAAAAGACTAAACCAGGTCCGGGACCAGACCAGAACCAGACTGGGACTGAGAACGTGAACAAGGACCAGGACTGAGACCAGGACTGAGACTAGGACTGAAACCGGGACTGAAAACTGTATAGTCTTGGTTTAGTCCTGGTTGAGTCCTGGTTCAGTTCTGGTTTAGTCTTGGTTGAGTCCTGGTTTAGTCTTGGTTCAGTCCTGGTTTAGTCTTGGTTCAGTCCTGGTTTAGTCCTGGTTTAGTCCTAGTTCAGTCCTGGTTCAGTCCTGGTTCAGTCCTAGTTCAGTCCTAGTTCAGTCCTGGTTTAGTCCTGGTTTAGTCCTGGTTCTGTCCTGGTTCAGTCCTGGTTTAGTCTTGGCTCAGTCCTGATTTAGTCCTGGTTCAGTCCTAGTTCAGTCCTGATTTAGTCCTGGTTTAGTCTTGGCTCAGTCCTGGTTAGTCCTGGTTCAGTCCTAGTTTAGTCCTGGTTTAGTCCTGGTTTTAGTCCTGGTTCTAGTCCTGGTTCAGTCCTGGTTTAGTCCTAGTTCAGTCCTGGTTCAGTCCTGGTTCAGTCCTAGTTCAGTCCTGGTTTAGTCCTGGTTCTGTCCTGGTTCAGTCCTGGTTTAGTCTTGGCTCAGTCCTGATTTAGTCCTGGTTTAGTCCTAGTTCAGTCCTGGTTTAGTCCTGGTTTAGTTCTGGTTTAGTCCTAGTTCAGTCCTGGTTTAGTCTTGGCTCAGTCCTGGTTTAGTCCTGGTTTAGTCCTGGTTCTGTCCTGGTTCAGTCCTGGTTTAGTCTTGGCTCAGTCCTGATTTAGTCCTGGTTCAGTCCTGGTTTAGTCCTAGTTCAGTCCTGGTTTAGTCCTGGTTTAGTCCTTGTTTAGACCTTGGTTTAGACCTTGGTCTGGTTTGGTCTCCATGAAGGTAAAAAGGTTTAGGGTGAAAATACTGTGAAACATTCCAGACAAAACAAGAACCAGTCCATGGAGAAAAGCGTTTGACGAAGAGTCCACCAGAAAATTTACGCAATGCAACTTAAAAAATAAAAGTTTCTTAGGTTTACTTCCACACCTTCAGACCTTCAGACTTGTGGAGCGTTTAATGATTGAATAATTAAGTTGTATTAGCTCTGATCTGAAATAGAACTTTTACTTTATTTTATTTTATTAATTTTTTTCTATTTTGATTGTCATGATTTTTTTGTATATTTTAGATATTTTCCATTGTTGGTGCGAATGTGCTGCATGTACATTCTGTTTTCTGTGGGAAAAAAAGAAGTTATGAGATGAAAAAATAAAATAAAATAAAATAATAATAATAATAATAAAAAAAAACGACACAACAGATTTATCGTAATTGACGTTTAACAGCTGTAATGGAGTTGCAATAACAGCCACTCAACACGAGGTTAAGAGAGTTTCCCAGTCTGGGCTTCCCTCCTCTCTCTCTCTCCCTCTTTCCTTTCTCTTTCCTTTCTCTCTTCTCTCCTCTCCTTCCTTTTTCTCCTCTTCTATTCCTCCTTTCTCCCCTCTTTTCTGTCCTTTCTCCTTTCTTCTCGGCCTTTAACTTTCTCGTCTGCAGTGGAAATGGCCTTCTCTCCTTCCTTTCTCTCCCTCGTATCTCTTCTCTTCTCTCTTTCCTTTCTCTCCTCTTCTCTCCTTTTTTTCTTTCCTCTCCTTCCCTTCCTTCCTCTCCTCTCTCCTTTCTTCTAGGCCTTTCACAAGAGTCTGCAGTGGAAATGGCCTTCTCTTCCTCTTCTCTCCTTTGTCTCCTCTTCTCTCTTTCCTTTCTCTCCTCTTCTCTCTTCTTTTCCTCTTTTCTCTTCTCTCTCCTTTCTTCTAGGCCTTTCAAAAGAGTCTACAGTGGATCTGGCCTTTTCTCCCTCTTCTCTCCTTGTCTTCTCTCTTTCCTTTCCCTCCTCTTTCTCTCCCTCCTTTCTCCCCCTCTCACTTTTTCTCTCCTCTCTCCTTTCTTCTAGGCCTTTAACAGTCTAGTCTGCAATGGAAATGGCCTTCTCTCCCTCTTCTCTCCTCCTCTTCTCTCCTTCCTTTCTCTCCATCCCTTCTCTCCTCTCTTCTCTCCTTCCTTCCTCTCTGCTCTCATTTCTTCTACAAGAGTCTGCAGTGGAAATGGCCTTCTCTCCCTTTTCTCTTCTCATCCCTAACTCCTTTCTCTCCCTTCCTTTTCTCCCTTCTCTCCTTCCTTTCTCTCCTCTTCCATCCCCCCTTTCTCCCCTCTCCCTCTTTTCTCTCCTCTCTCCTTTCTTCTAGGCCTTTAACAACAGTCTCAGTGGAAATGGCCTTCTCTCCCTTTTCTCTCCACCTCCTTAACTCCTTTCTTTCCCACTTGTCTCCTTCCTTCCTCTCTCCTCTTCTCTCCTTCTTTTCTCTCCTCTCTCTTTTCTTCTAGGCCTTTAACAGTATAGTCTGCAGTGGAAATGGCTTTCTCTCCCTTTTTTCTCCCCCTCTTCTCTCCCTCGTTACTTTATGCAGGAGGGAGAGAAGAAAAAATGTGTCAAAGTTTGATTTTTGTGTTTTTTATTTAACTTATTCTAAAAAAAACAAATGCGTCTTTATGGTGAGAGGGCTTGCATCTCCACAAACCTGACTCTTATTTTGCTTGTGTCCATGGAAATCTCGTTCCTTTGGCTTAAATATTCCACAGTTTGACAAAAAAACCAAACATCTCTGTCGTCACGGAGTAGAATCATGCAGTCGCTTTACATTTCGAAGGAGAATTTACTTTTTTTTTTTAACACTGGCAAAGCTCTGTCCATGAAGATGTTACCTTTGCCTTTGCCTGGTATGTTCCACAGTACGGCATTAAAACGTATCTGTTTCCATGGTAACACGCAAGAAACGCCACCAGGTCAGATCGCAGGTCGGATCTACGGAGACGCGACCCGAGTTACGGCAGGAATAGATGTTTTTATGGAACGTTAAAGCCGCAAAACCACTCACGTTATTGTAAAGATAGACACTTTTAATGCCATACTGCGGAACATTCAAGGCGAAACAATACAGCGCACGTTGGGGGGGGCCGATGTCGTAGATTGTGGTCGTCGGTCCAAACACACGGTCTGCGTATATGTCCAGAGAATCGTGTACTTTTACTTCTCGGCGTGTACGGTTCTCCCTGTGTCTGTGTCTATGAATATCTCTATTATGATTCACATTGACCCGGGGCCCGTAAAGCTCAGCAGGGGCCCGGCCTGTCTCCAGCTCCACAATGCAGAGTACCGGAGGGCAGGAGGCTCACACACACACACACACATGTACACACACACACACGTACGCACACATACACACATGTGCCTCGGCTCACAGCGTTTGGAGATTCATTAGTGTGGATATGTAGAAATGATCTGCAGTGTGACTCTGTGAAGGATTCAAAACAAACATGGAGGCAGAGGTGGAGATGTGTTGTGTTTTCAGGGAATTTTAATGTATCTGCAAACAGGGAATTAAAACAGAAAATATCAACAAATGGGGTCAAATTATACACTTCTTTTTAAATTTTTTTTTTTTTTTAAGTTTTTAGATGAATAAAAAACTAATTTTAACACTAAATCACAATAGCTTTAATTAAAATTTTTTGTCTGTCTGGTCAAAAGTAGTACTGCTACTACTACTACTACTACTACTGCTAATACTGCTAGTGCTACAGCTATTACTGCTACTACTACTGCTACTGCTGCAACTACTATTACTGCTTCTACTACTACTACTACTACTACTACTACTACTACTACTACTACTACTACTACTGCTGCTGTTACTGCTACTACTGCTACTGCTACTACTACTACTACTACTACTACTACTACTACTACTACTACTACTACTACTACTACTACTACTGCTGCTACTGCTGCTGCTACTGCTACTACTACTGCTACTACTAACTACTACTGCTACTGCTACTGCTACTACTACTACTGCTACTACTACTACTACTACTACTACTACTACTACTACTACTGCTGCTACTACTGCTGCTATTACTACTACTACTGCTACTGCTGCGACTACTATTACTGCTTCTTCTTCTTCTACTACTACTACTACTACTACTACTACTACTACTACTACTACTACTACTACTACTACTGCAATTACTACTATCAATACTGCTACTACTACTACTACTACTGCTACTGCTGCTACTACTACTAGCATTACTGCTACTGCTAGTACTGCTAATAATACTACTAATACTACTACTGCTACTGCAACCGCTACTGCTGCTACTACTACTACTAAAAATGACTTGGATCTTAAAAAAATACATTTATTTTTATAAAATATTGAAAGTCTAAAAATATGAATCTAATATTTGGTGCAAATTTAATCGTGTACACTACTACTACTACTACTACTAATACTGCTACTACTACTACTACTACTACTACAACCTTGACTAATATTCCTATAGTAATATTAATAATCCCACTAAGAAGTACTACAAGCAATAGTAAGGTGTTCAAGACCCATTTATTTTATTTCTACAAATTTGGGGCAACAATACTACGCTACATAATACTAATACTACATTTTTTTTTGACAATTTGATATTATAAATCAAAATACTCCACCAATTGTAGCTCATTATTGTCACATTATCCCTCAGTCTAGCAACACAATGTCCCTGAATGGGCTTTAAAGACAACATGTGTGAGCGGGACAGAGAGGGGCTCTTTGTATGCGCGTGCACTGGGGGGACACTTTGATGAATGGCCAGTTTATGGAGCTGTCATTGGGCATGTCTTTGGGGAAATAGACCCCCCAACCCCAGCCCCTGTGTGCGTCTGTGCGCGTGTGAGTGCGTTTGTGTGTGTGTGTGTACGTGTGCGTCGGAGTTAGCCTTAGCCATGCTCTGGTCATTTGATTGCAGAGCTCTCGAGTGAAGCCTTATTAATCACACTGATTGGATGGGGCAAATATGCGGGAGAGGAGGGGGGGTGATAGGGACAGCCGAATGGATTTACGGAGCTGAGGTTTGGAGAGGGCCGCGCTCGAGTCGATGAGGAATTATATTATGTGTTTTTGTTTTTTTTCAAATGTCAAATATGGATAGTAAAGCTTGGAATTGCTGTCGTACCTAAGAGGATTCTCGGTTAATTTAAGCCGTTTTCATTGTGGATGCAGTGTTCGTTCAGACTAATCTGATTTTAAACGGCTCCAGAGACGGAACGAGTTTGTCCCAAGAATTCATTAGAGTATGCATCTGATCCGGCACTGTGTGGACGCCTAAAAACGCTGATACACTGACGTAGGTTGAAGCAATTCACCGCCAAAACGCCAAGACGCTAGAATATCTGTCCATTCATAATCTCTGAAAAGTTTAACATGAACCATCTCCGAAGCGATAGAAATACAGAACAGACTCACCATCAGCAGAACACCTCTCTGTCACTAGAACAAGATCGGGTCAATGTACAGCGATGTACTCGTACTGATGAACTCGCTTCCGAATGGATTGACGCAGCTGAGGTTTGGAGAGGGCCGCGCTCGAGTCGATGAGGAATTATATTATGGGTTTTTGTTTTTTTCAAATGACAAATATGGATACTAAAGCTCAGAATTGCTGTCGATAACTTAGGCCACGTCCACGCAAGTACGTATTCGAGTTGTTTTCGTTACGGATGCAGTGTTCGTTCAGACTAATCCGATTTAAAACGCCTCCAGAGACAGATCGGTCTGGTCGCATGAATTTATCTGAGTACAGTTCTGATCCGGCACCGTGTGGACGCCTAAAAACACTGATACACTGACGTAGGTTTTAAGTAATTCACCGCCAAAACACTAAGAATATCTGTCCATTCATAAATACGGTCTGTGCGTACGACCTGCCGACATATAATCTCTGAAAAGTTTCACCTAAACCATCTCCAACGCGATAGAAGCACAGAACAGACTCACCATCAGCAGAACACCTCTCTGTCACTAGAACAAGATCGGGTCAGTGTACAGTGATGTACTCGTACTGATGAACTCGCTTCCTCTTCAGATTACTGAAGCCAATAACAAATTACGGTTTAAAAAAGAAGTGAAGAACTATTTTCTAGCCCTTTGCAATAAGTGAGCAGTAATGAACTCTATTAGAAATTATTTTTTAATGATTTTAATCTTTGTATAACTGTTGTGTTTGTCTTATTTGTTGTTGCGTGTTGTGTTTTAAGGGACTGTAGAATTTTTATGTATCTGAAAACAGGGAATTTAAGGCAGAAAATATCAACAAATGGGTTAAAAAATAATAAACATATTTATTTATTTAACTTAGCTTAACTTAGATTAATAAAAAAAAAAACATAAAAAAACAACAACAACACAACTGTTAACAATAACCTTAAATCACAATAGCTTTAATTACATTTTTTCTGACAGAAAAGTCAAAAGTACTGCTACTACTACTACTACTACTGCTGTGACTACTACTACTACTACTACTGCTGCTGTGACTACTTCTGCTTCTACTGCTGTGACTACTACTGCTACAGCTGCTACTACTACTACTACTACTACTACTACTGCTACAGCTGCTACTACTAACTACTGCTACTACTACTACTACTACTACTACTACTACTGCTGCTACTACAACTGCTGCTACTACTACTACTACTACTACTACTACTACTACTACTACTACTACTACTGCTACTGCTGCTACAACTACTACTACTACTGCTACAGCTACTATTATTACTACAACTGCTGCAACTGCTATTACTACTACTGCTACTGCTACTACTGTTACTATTACTACTACTGCTACTGCTACTGCTGCTACAACTACTACTACTACTGCAACTGCTACTGCTGCTACAACTACTACTACTACTACTACTATTGCTACTATTGCTACTACTGCTATTATTACTACTACTACTAATGGGGAACCAAATAAATCAAATCAAATATTCCACTGAGTCATGTCCTTTAGTCTGACAGAAGCTGAATCGCATCAGCGCACAATAGCTGTTTTTTGAGCACTCAGTTTATGCAAATGAGCCATGTGGTTTTAAGTTTAGTTTCTGTAAAATGTAAACAAATATTCTCAAATCTGTGTGGATAGGGAAGGATTGCGGACACAGGAACGACGTGCTGGACGCAGATTGTTTCCGATACGGTGATACGGTGATACATGGATTCTTTTCAGTGTAAACGAAGTCTTAATGGAGATTTGGTTTGGTCCTAAACTTGGGGTTCATTCAAAAGTGTTGATAAAGTGTGATTACGGTGACCAGACGTTCGTATTTACCCGGGACAGTCCCAGTTTTGATGCCTGTGTCCCCTGTTCCAGCAGATTTATACAAAGCCACTAATTTGTCCCAGTTTTATACCGAAAATGTCATCATTTTTGACCAGTTTGATCCCTGCCAACAGAGTCATCAATTGTAATTTTTTTAGGTAAAATACAGAAAAGCTGCTTAAAAATGACCGAAACACAAAGAAAATGTGACAATACTGACTCACTTTAGTCATGATTGGGCCAAGTGCAGAACAATTCTCCTTAATTACGCACTCGTTTCACAATTTTATTATTACCAACCACCAAAAACCAGGGCTGTCCCAGTTTTAGTTTCTGAAAATCCTATGGGTGATACATGTATTTACCAGTAGTAACCAGTAGGGGTGTGCAAAAATATCAATATATCGTATCGTTTAATGTGATGATACAGTATCAACATATGTATTTTTAGTATTTTTAGGTGTATTTTACTAAATTATTTTGTTACAGCACTCCAGTTTTGTTGCTTGTTCAGAGGAAGGAAACTCAATTATGCGACACATTTGACATTTTCACTGTTTTGATGATTAAAATGGGCGTTTTTTTATATGAACTTTGCACAAGAAGTGGTTTAACAAAGACTTTTATTATCACAGCCATGATTTAACCTTTATTTTTGATTGAAACGTATCGAATCGAATCGAAAGTGCACTGTATCGAGATTTGTATCGTATCGTGGCCTATGCATCAAGGTCTGTATCGTATCGGCAACTTCTTAATGATACCGAGCACTAGTAATCAGCAGCTTGTTCATTAGGCTGGTCCATGATTCTTTTGTTTCATTTTAGTTTTGGTATTTGCGGTAATGTTTTGGATAATACATCTCACAGTCTCTTTGCTCCAAACATGAAACACATGGGGTTCAAATCCAAGCTCTATATTTAATAATCGCCTTGTAGCATTTTATTTTAGTCTTTGAAAATATGCTTGAGCAAACGTGTGTGAAATGACAAGGTTAAAGTATCCTCCTAATTTATGTACGCGTAAAACACAGACTCAACTCAGTGTAGTAAAGGTGATCGGAGCTCTGGAATGATCAGGCGAAGCTTTAACGACTTTAAAAACACAATGGAGGATTTCTTCAAGAAGTAGGGCACCACCTCATGACATCAGCAGGTGGTGAGTTTTAAATCTGAATAGCTTTTTTCCATTGCGTACAGTGTGTATGTTTTTAGAAAATTTATGACAAGCAACGAGCCACATTAGAATCTGACTTTTACTTTTACTTTTATAGCTTGAATTTTTTTACTTCTACTATTCTACGACTCGCGGTACTACCAATAGTCCAACAGCTACTTCTACTACTACTACTACTACTAATAAGTGTTTCCTGCAGACACTGATCCTTACAGCGGCACCATCATGATTCACTGGTCCATTATCCAGGGTGTATTTGGGGGTTGGGAGGTCACGCAAACATCACGCTGCCTCCTGACACATGCACTGACCGCTTAATATCTCACCGGCCCCACACCACCGACCCCCGTGTAGAAAATAAAGAATGATTTTTTTTTTTTTTTCTGTTTGTTTGTTTACATACAAATCTACACTCCTTAAAGACACTACTTTTGATGCTACCTAGGGCTGAACGATTTTAAGAAAAAAAATTGCGATTTTTCTGGCAGATATTGCGATTTCGATTTCTTCCACGATTTTTTTGCAAACATCACAGAAACTTACGTCATACCAGAGTCCTGCCCCGATGACGTGACGCTGGACCGTTTGCGCACGTTTGTTTACGTTTTACAGACATGAATCTTAAAACCACATGGCTAATTTGCATAAACTATCAGCATCGAAAAAAACCTTGCACTGATGCGGTTCAGCTTCTGTCGGACTAAAGGACACAGTGAGTGTTCTCTTTGTGACAGAGGAGGTGCTGCTGATGGTGAGTCTGTTCTGTGCTTCTATCGAGTTGGAGACGGTTCATGTGAAACTTTACACAAAAGCCAGGTTGAAATCGTCGCCTCCTAGTGTTGTGGCGGTGAATTACTTCGCGGCGCATAGACCCATAAATCAAAAACGACGGCGACAAGGCAACGGCGGCAGTGTGCGCTGAGTCGACACAGAACTAAACTTCACCATTAAATTGAGCAAAAAAATGCAGCTTTGAAACCTACCTATATAAAAATACTATTCTTACCACTACCACTTCTAGTACTAGTTCTACTACTACCACTACCACTACTACTACTACTACTACTACTACTACTACTACCACTACTACTTACTACTACTACTACTACTACTACTACTACTACTACTACTACTACTACTACTACTACTACTACTACTACTACTACTACTACTACTACTACTACTACTACTACTACTACCTACTACTACCACTACTACCTACTACTACTACTACTACCACTACTACTACTACTACCACTACTACCACTACTACTACTACTACTACTACTACCACTACTACTACTACTACTACTACCACTACTACTACTACTACTACTACTACTACTACTACTACCACTACTACTACCACTACCTACCACTACTACTACTACTACCACTACTACCACTACTACTACTACTACTACTACCACCACTACTACCACTACTACTACTACTACCACCACTACTACTACCACTACTACCACTACTACTACCACTACCACTACTACCATTACTACTACTACTACTACCACCACTACTACTACCACTACCACCACTACTACTACCACTACTACCACTACTACCACTACTACTACTACTACTACTACTACTACTACTACTACTACTACCACTACTACTACCACTACTACTACTACTACTACCACTACTACCACTACTACTACTACTACTACTACTACCACTACTACTACTACTACTACTACTACTACTACACTACTACCTACTACCACTACCACTACTACTACTACTACTACCACTACTACTACTACCACTACTACTACTACTACCACCACTACTACTACCACTACCCCCACTACTACTACCACTACTACTACCACTACCACTACTACCATTACTACTACTACCACTACTACCACTACTACTACTACTACCACCACTACTACTACTACTACCACCACTACTACTACTACTACTACTACTACTACTTCTACTACTGCTATTACTACCACTACCACTACCACTACTACCACCACTACTACTACTACCACTACTACTACTACTACTACTACTACTACTACTACTACTACTACTACTACTGCTGCTGCTAGTTTCCTACACAAAGATCCATATAAGCTGCCCCTCCACTTGAGCACCACAGAATACTATTACTCCAACTACTACTTGTATTTGTACTCAGATCACCAACCCCACTCCACCGACACCCCATACAGAAAAAAAAAAGAAATATACTTTTTTGTTTGTTTGTTTACATATAATGTACTCCTTAAAGAAACTACTTTTGATACTACCTATACAAAATTACTAGCCTACTACTACCATTTCTACTACTACTACTACTACTTACTACTACTACTACTACTACTACTACTACTACTTCTGCTAATTTGACAGACAATGATCCATACAAGCTGCACCATCCACTTGAACACCACCGACCTCACAGAATACTACAGAATATTACTCCAACTACTACTTGTACTTGTACTCAGATCACCGACCCCACATCACCACCGACCCCATCACCACCGACCCCACATCACCACCGACCCCACATCACCACCGGTCCCCGAGCCGCCGCACGCCGCCGCCTTTCTCTGAGTAATTGAGCCGTGCCAGTGCAGCTTTGTAATCGCTGACGTTTCTTTACATCTCGCCTTTGTGCGTCAACAATGGAGAACGAGGGAATAAGATGTCCGAAGGAAGGAGGGAGGGAGGGAGAGAGAGAGAGCAGAGAGCAGAGAGAAAGAGAGACAGAACCAAAGCTATAGACAGAGTGAAAAGAAAAAGGAGAGGTATAAAGATGGAGTTAGAAGGTGGAGAGAGAGAAGGGTAGACAGCAGAGAAAAGGAGAGATGAAGAGATGGATAAAAAGGAGAGAGACAGAAATAGAGTGAAAGAGAGAGAAACAAGAAAGACAAAGAGGTGAGGAAGAAAAAAGAAAAAAGAGTTAAACAGTGGAAGTTATTAAAAAAAAGCAGAGAGAAAGATAAAGAGATGGAATGAGAAAGGAGAGAGAAAGAGAGGGTTGCTAGAAATATCACAATGCCATTTTCTTTCTTTCTTTATTTACTGGGATCATTCGTCAAATTCTTACATTATAAAATCCTTATAATTTCCCTATTCAAATTGTTAATCGCCATAGCAACTGCCCTAATTGGTCACTATTCTGAAACCTATGGATAATTCTCTGCAGATGACATAATATTTTCCTTCAGATAGCATTTTGTAATTACCTTCCTGCATCCATTCATTTAGTTTTTTCAAAGATTTTCCCGAAATTTTTTTTCTCAAATTTTACTAGAAAATATATTATTTTTATATTATTATTATTATTATTATTATTATTATTATTATTATTATTATTATTATTATTATTATTATTATTATCAATGTATGAATTAATTAATTAATTTATTTATTGTTAATCGCCATAGCAACTGCCATAATTGGTCACTGTTCTGAAAACTATAAATAGTTCTCTGCAGATGACATAATATTTTCCTTCAGATAGCATTTTGTAATTACGTTCTTGCATCCAGTCATTTAGCTTTTTCAAAAAAAAAATTCTGTAGTTTTTTTTTTCTAAAATTTTACAAAAAAAATATATATATTATTATTTGTATTACGTATTTTAAATGTTTATTATTATTATTATTATTATTATTTATTATTATTATTATTATTATTATTATTATTATTTATTATTATTTATTTATTTATTATTTCTCTTTTTTTTTCTTTTTTTTTTTTTTTTTTTTTTACTGGCAAAATTAACGTTCCCAACTCCCAAGCCTGTACAAAAACATACAGTGCTGAAAGCTTATAGTGCTGTACATATGGGTACCACTTGGTCTCAGTGCAGTCTTTAAGTGGTTGTGTGGTTTTGTGTGTGTGTGTTTGTGCGTTTGTGTTGTGTGTGTGTGTGTGTTGTGTGTGTGTGTGTGTGTGGAGGCAGGAGGCAGCAGGGAGGGGAGGTCTTGGGTCAGGTCGCCCCCTCCATGCGTGTCTTGTTTTGGGACAGGAGACATGGTGTGTGAACTATCAAATGGTCCCTTTAATAGCGTCATTCCTCTTCATCTCATTATCTCCCCCTCAGCCTCCCCCGAGATCAGAGCAAAGGAGGCAGAGATGAACGCGCCGTTTAAAGGAGAGACACAGGCAAACAGATTACGACAATGTGGGAGCTATTATGAGACATACGGGGATTTTTATTTTTATTTTTTTTTTGATAAATAGTGATCTCAAATAAAAAGACACACTTATATAAAAGTACTATTGTTTTCGTATTTGCGGATTGGATTAAAGGTGCATTCACACAAAAACGCAAAAACATAACATCAAAACTGGGACTAAATCAGGGCTGAACCAGAACTGAACCTGTACTAGAACAGGACCAAACCAGAACAAGATCAGGACCAAACCAAGTCTACCTTAGGATCAAAACCAAACTAGACCAGGACCAAAAAAAAGTCTACATTTGGATCAAAACCAAACTAGGAACCATTACTGTACACCCTATAAACCTACTTTCCTCAAGCAGGGATTTAATAGTATTTAAGGTATTGTGTTGCAGTGTACTGTACTGAAGTACTTACTATGTGAAGTACCACCAATACAATAACTAGTAATACTGCTAGTACTTGTACTTCTAACAACCTAATCAACTATAAACACAGATACTCTTTTATAAATCATAATACTACAACTTACGCTTATTCTAACAAATATCACCTCTACTCTGCTACTACTACTACCACTACTACTACTAAATACTGCTACTACTTAGTATTACTACTACCACTACCACTACTTCTGATACTTCTTTAACTGTAACTACACATTACAACATTGATTCATCCAGGAACTTTAACAAGATTTGAAGATAATTCTTTATACTAAATAAACTGCTTCTACCTGCTGTTACTACTACCTACTACTACTAAATAACTATTTATACTGCTAGTATTTGTACTTCTAACAACCAAATCGACTACAACCACAGATACTCCTTCATAAAACATAATACTACAACTCTTATTATTTGAACAAATACTACTACTAAATACTGCTACTATCTACTGTTACTACTAAATAACTACTTATACTGCTAATATTTGTACTTCTAACAACCAAACCGACTACAAACACAGACACTTCTTTATAAAACATAATACTACAAGTTGTATTATTTTAACAAATACCACCTCAACTCTGCTAATACTACTACTACTTACTACAACTACTATTACTATTACCTACTACTACTAAATAACTACTTATACTACTAGTATTTGTACTTTTAACAACCAAATCAAGTACAAAACACATATACTTCTTTAAAAAACAATACTACAACTCTTATTATTCTAACAAATATCACCTCTACTGTCATACTACAACAACAACAACTACTACTACTACTACTACTATTACTACTACTACTTCTGCTACTATCTACTATTACTACTACTACTAAATAACTACTTATACTGCTAGTACTTGTACTTCTAACAACTAAATCGACTACAAACACAGATACTCCTTCATAAAACATAATACTACAACTCGTATTATTTGAACAAATACCACCTCTACTACTATTACTACTACTACTACCACCACTACTATTGATGCTTCTTTAACTATAACTTAAAACTGCTCTTACTACTTGTACAAATGTATTTCTACGTCACCTATACTATGATGTTATCAATTAAAAGTAGCTCTTACGGAATTACTACTACAATGAGCACTACTATAACTACTGCATAAACAAAAGTATTTTCAGAAAGTACTGGTCAAGTTAGCAGCAGTAACGTCCACAACAAAGACCATGGAAATGCAGATAAAGAAACAGCACCGATGTCAACTTTCAAAAAATCAAAAATTGGTCCCCCAGAATTAGCATCTTTCGCCTGCTGCTTTCCATATTCTCACAAACACCAGACTGCTAATCAAAGTCACTCCGGCTCCCTGACCTCTCTGCACCACCACACACTTGTCAATCACCCTTTTTTTTTTCATCCGGGGCGAGAAAAACAACGTCTGATTGTGGCAAAGTGGTCGCGGCTACACAAGAGCATCCCCGCGTATACCTCTATCCAATCAAGCTAAGTCAAAAATAAAAAATAATAATAACAATACATCATTCACACATCATTTTCTTGTCTGTCCTCCCGGCTCGACGTGCGTTCGACGTGTCCCCAGTCTTTAACCCTGTGGGCAGGTGCTACTGTAATTAACCATTATTTGACTATCAAAAGTCAGGGAGTTGATTAAATGGTCACAAAGCTTCGCCGAACACTTTCTCCCTCTGCGCCGAGCCCCATAATTTCCAAAGCTTCTTACTCCCGCTGTGGCTCTTTCAGCTCGGTGCGCCGCTGCTTCCGACTGCTGCTAAGAGCCTGTTGCTGGCGGTAATCAAAACTGATAATCTTACAGGAGAGAAAAGAAAGAAGGGAGAGAGGAGGAGGAGGGTTGAGGAGTGGGTGGAGGAGAGAAAAGCGAGTGAAAAGAAAAGAAAGAAAGAACTGGTCGGGGGTTTCGGAGCTCGACTTCAAGCAGGGAGCCTTCCATTAGAACGGCGGTACGGGCGCGGAGGGGGCTAGTGACCAGCGAGGGTTAGAAAATGCTGCCTTCTTACAGCAAGTGAATGGCATCTCTTTAGTGATTAAGAGTGGGGATAATGGGCACCCCTGCCTTGTACCCTAAGTCCATTTTATTGCTAATTCATTACGCTGTTATTTCAGACATACTTGACAGGAGACACCTGCTAAGAAGTCATGTTAGTCAGGCAGGTATGGCCATTAGGCGCCGGTCTTAAATCAGCCTCGACAATGGCGCAGGGAGGGAGCTGGAACGGGCGGCCATGTTGTAAGAAGATAATGCCGAGCAGAGTTATCCGAAGCAGAGAGGAAAGTCGGTTGGCGATAATCAGGCCCGAGCACTCCACGACGAAATTAATGCATGTTTTTTTTTTTTTTTACTGTGAAACACTTAAGTCGGTGATCAGCTTTTGCGATTTTGAATTTTAGGCCAACAGGTGCATTAAGGCAAAGCAACCATTTTTCATAAATGAGTTGTAAAAATTCGTTATGAGCTTTTTCTGAACATAAATTTGGAAATAAAATCAAAAAATCTCTAAATTTCCCAAGCTATGAATCATGAATGAGCCGTATTACGCTTATTCACATGCTTGGCACTCTTAGTTTGACGATTTCTCATAATTATTTTGTAAACAAATTAAGTAAATTATGAGATCTTGCTGAAAAATGAAAAATTTGTAAATGTTGTAAGAAGATAATGCCGAGCAGAGTTATCCGAAGCAGCGAGGAAAGTCGGTTGGCGATAATCAGGCCCGAGCACTCCACGACGAAATGAATGCATGTTTTTTTTTTTTTTTTTTGGTCTTTTAGATCTCATTGTGAAAGACTTAAGTCGCTGATCAGCTTTTGCGATTTTGAATTTTAGATCAACAGGTTCGTTAAGGCAAAGCAACCATTTTTCATAAATTAAAAATTCATTACGAGCTTTTTCTGAACATAAATTTGGAAATAAAATCGGAAACTCTCTAACTCTCTAAATTTCCCAAGCTATGAATCATGAATGAGTTATATTACGCTTAATCACATGCTAGGCCCTCTCAGTTTGACGAGTTCTCATTATTTTTTAAGTGAATTATGAGATCTTGATGAAAAATGAAAACATTTGTAAATGAAATGGAAATTGTGCACATGTTGTTAGAAGATAATGCCAAGCAGAGTTATCTGAAGCAACAAGGAAAGTCGGTTGGCGATAATCAGGCCCGAGCACTCCACAACAAAATGAATGCATGTTTTTTTTTGTTTTCGTCTTTTAGATCTCATTGTGAAAGACTTAAGTCTCTGATCAGCTTTTCTGATTTTGATTCTGCTCAGGAAATCCAGTACAGAATTTGAGGTGAACAGGTGCATTAAGGCGAAGGCAAAGCAACTATTTTTCATAAATGAGTTGTAAAAATTGATTATGAGTTTTTTCTGAACATAAATTTGGAAATAAAATGGGAAAATCCCTAAATTTCCCAAGCTATGAATCATGATTTAGCTTTATTATGCTCTCTATCGATCAACTTAGTCTCACGGTTTCTTATGAGATTTAGCAGAAACATGTATTTGGAAATGAAATGGAAATTGTGCAAAGAAGTAAAAATCCCCAAATTACTCAAATTCTGAATCGTGATTTAGCTCTACATCTATGAAGTTACTAGTAGTTTGATATTTTCTAATTATGTTTTGTAAATGATTTGTAAAAGTGCATTATGAAATTTAGCAGAAATATGTATTTGGAAATGAAGTTGAAATTGTGCATACAACTAAAAATCCCCAAATTACTCAAACTCTGAATTGTGATTTGGCTGTGATTTAGCTCTACATTTATCAACTTACTAGTAGTTTGACGTTTTCTGATTATCTTTTGTAAAGAGATGTAAACGTGCATTATGCGATCGTGCTGAAAAATGTATTTTGAAATGAAATTGAAATTGTGCAAAGAAGTAAAAATCTCCAAATTACTTGATTATGACTCTATGATTTAGCTGTATTACTCTTATTCACATGCTAGTCCCTACACCTATCAACTTTTTTGGCAATTTCTTGTAATGTTTTGTAAATGAATTAAGTGAATTATGAGATTTTGCTGAAAAATATATTTATAAACAAAATGGAAATTGTGCAAAGAAGTAAAAATCTCCAAATTACTCAAGCTCTGAATCGTGATTTAGCTCTACATCTATCAACTTACTAGTAGTTTGATGTTTTCTAATAATTTTTTTTGTAAATGTTATGAGATTTTGCTCAAAAACTCATTTGGAAACAAAACTGAAATAGTGTTTAAGTAAAAATGGGTCATGATTTATCTTTCATTTGCAGTAGGCCCCATGTCTATTAACTTAAATTGATGGCATTCCGAACTAGTATGTATAAAAAAAACTATTTTTGACATTTGAAAATTCTACTTTGTCAATTTTACATATTGTAGCTTTAAAGTAGAGAAAAGGAAACCACAGAGAATGAAAGAAATCGGTAATATTGGGTATTTTTGGCCATCAAATCTAGTCAAAAGCACCAAAATCAAAAATCAGATTGAACTATTTTATGGTTATTGAAAGTATACCACTAAAATGAAACATATATGATGATAACAATGTATGAAAACTGCAAGCTTTGTCTGAAAAATGTCCATTACACTTCATTTTTTTTTGTAATTTTCAGTGTTTCATGTGTGAACGACTTGCCCAAATGTCACGTACAGACATATGATTTGATAGACAACGCATTACACCGCTGCGTCTCCTGTTCAGTGAGCAAACCCATTAATATCTAAATACATATCGGACAAAATGCCTCGAATAAATCCTCTTTGGTACGTGGCGTTCTATTCCCCGAGGTGCGATGAGGGCCACGTAATCTCGTTGACTGGCTGGTTAATGTAGTGGATAATTCTCCCAGGGGAAACTATCATAATACAGAGAGGTGTATATGAGCATCGCCAGGCAAAATGTCAAAGCAGCGTTTACTGTGGAGGCCCGTGCGTTGCCAAAGAGCACGCAAACACAATGATATTACCCACTGAGGACACGTGTTTAAATGGGGTTTGTGTTTTGACGGGATTACAGCATGTAAATAAAGGAAGAGACGTCAGATTGGTGCGGTTTTGGGACGAGAAAGAAGAGAAGGAAATAATTCAATTCGAAATGTTATCAAAAAACGCAGACAAATTATTAATAAAAGTGAATCGTATTATCATGTGGAAACTGGAAATTATTAAAAGTGCACAAATGAAATAAAATGACATTAATTCATTTCCAAATTTGAGATTCAGGAGCTGTTTTTTTTAAGGCAACAACAAAGAAAAATGAGAATAAATAAGGAAAACAAAGAAGATAAATAAATAAATATGCCAATGTTTTGTACTTCCTGTTCTGGCCACATCACTACATCACTGCAAACGTAACAACTTGCAGTATTTTCAAAGAAGAATTCATTAGAAATGAATAAAAATAGTAGAAGTAGTAGCAAAAGTAAATAAAATACACACAGACATAAAGATCATTTGTCTCTTCGGATATAAAAGTGTACGAACAGCTGCTTCCGACGTGAAATGTCTTTGAGCACGGTTAGTATGATAATATTTTAATTATTTATGTATACATCATCACAACATTCAGTAATATTCACTACAGATTGGGGGTAGGTAAAATAAAAATGGGTAAAATGTAGATTTTTGGTGTAATATAACAAGTTCATGGGTCTAGACGCCAAAATAGTTTCATAACAAAACACAATATAATCAAATCTAAAGAAAAAAATGGCTCTTGCCCACCATTGGGGAGTAAGATGTCATCACATTTTAAGAAGAAAACCACCAATTAAGTAAATTAATAATAAAAAAGAAACCAATGTAAAACAAAGAATGTACTCAATTATGAGTATTCCAAATCAAAATCATTTAGTTTGCTGCGACAGGGGACGTTACTTTTGTTAAATAATAAATAAACAATCTAAAAACCAAAAAAAAGATGCCTATCTTTGGGGATGCTCCGAATGATATACAAGATAAATAATTAATAAAAAATAAATGAATAAATAACTATATAGTACTTACTATGATGAAATAGTTGTGAAATAATAAAATAACCTAATACGTTTATGTTGTTACATAAAAAAAAACAACAACTCAAATGACACAAAACACATGCCAAACTATAATAACTACATCAACCAAACAGTAATTTATATCTAAATATATCTATATCTATATCTATATCTATCTATCTATCTATCTATCTATCTATATATAGATATATAGATATATATATAGATATATATATAGATATAGATAGATAGATAGATATAGATATAGATATTGGAAAGACCCTTTTGATTTGCGAGGGAGTCCAAAATAGCCTGATTCATGACAGTAGGCGGGTACTTTTTTTATTTAACCTATCGCTGCTATTTGGTCGTGACGTATGTAATGCTCCGCTAACAGGACTAACTGGTATATTAAGCTTTTCCCAAATCCCGAAGGAAGAAGGACAATAACGTCTTTCCCCTTGATAAAATTCAACAAACATTCTCTTTGTTCAGGTTTTAAATCCTCGATCTCGGGAATCGCTGCCAACACAGAATATATGTCTCTTTGCTGATTGGCTGGTGCTCGAACCTGCACTTCCAGGGTTTTTGCGAACCATCTAGTGTATTCTGATTCCTGATCTAGTTGCTGGAGAGAAATGACATTGAGCGGAGGCACTAGGTGTATAATTAAAATATTTGTAGAAAATCAGTCGAGGACCAGATTAAAGGTCTTAGAGGGCCGGATCTGGTCCCCGGGCCGTATGTTTGACACGCCTACTTTAAACATTTAAATAGAATTTCAGACGAGTATTATAATTTGAAAAGATTTAACTCTCTCTGCTGTCTCTGGGGAAGCTCCAAATGACACAAAACAAGTAATTAACCAAAACACCCAAACGACGTGCTCATAATTACGCCGTGTTTTCTTAATGAAACCCTTTATCTGGCCGCTGTCTCCGGGGATGCTCCTCCAGCGTCGGCCTCCCCCCGCCCCCCCCGCGCCCTCTCTAATCACTGTTTGTGTGTCCTCATAGATAATTCCCGGTGTCATCCGGCCGGCCCCTGCTCGTGTTGTGCTTGTCGTGATTAGCGTCGGGGCCCACTGGAGGCTGCTCTTCCTCTTAATGACTTAATTAGGGGTGACGAGCGCGATGCTTGTTTACTCAATTAGCCGTCCTGTTTAATGATCTCCTTCACTACACTGCAGTGTCTCTCCGGTGCCAACAGGGCGGCGTAGTGCAGTGGAACAGACTATTTATCCCTCTCATGATGGCGCGAAACTCAAATTAAACGCTCGTATAACTTTTTTTTTTCATATGTTATAATGTTTTTATTGTCAAACACAGACCTGGAGTTGTGTTTTGTTTCATTCACACAAGTTTGACTCACAAATTCTTCATATTTAGGCAGATTTCTTCTCTCAAACTGACCTTGTGATGTCATGTGGTAATACAGGAAGTGCTCCACTGTGTTTTTAAACTCCACACACCTTCACTAGAATCATTTAGACAGTTTCAGCAATGTCCACTGAACAAAACATGGTTTGGTCCTACTGTAGTCCTGGTTTAGTCCTGGTGTAGACTTGGTTTGGTTCTGGTCTAGTACTTATGTAGACTTGGTTTGGTCCTGTTGTAGTCCTGGTTTAGTCCTGGTGTACACTTGGTTTGGTCCTGGTGTAGTCCTGGTTTAGTCCTAGTGTAGACTTGGTTTGGTTCTGGTGTAATCCTGGTTTTATTCCTGGTGTAGACTTAGTGTAGACTTGGTTTGGTCCTACTGTAGTCCTAGTGTAGACTTGGTGTAGACTTGGTTTGGTCCTGGTGTAGTCCTGGTTTTATTCCTGGTGTAGACTTGGTTTGGTCCTGGTGTAGTCCTGGTTTTATTCCTGGTGTAGACTTGGTGTAGACTTGGTTTGGTCCTGCTGTAGTCTTGGTTTAGTCCTGGTGTAGACTTGGTTTAGTCCTGCTGTAGTCCTAGTTTAGTCCTGGTGTAGACTTGGTTTAGTCCTGCTGTAGTCTTGGTTTAGTCCTGCTGTAGTCTTGGTTTAGTCCTGCTGTAGTCTTGGTTTAGTCCTGGTATAGACTTGGTATAGTCCTGCTGTAGTCTTGGTTTAGTCCTGGTATAGACTTGGTTTAGTCCTGCTGTAGTCTTGGGTTAATCCTGGTGTAGACTTGGTTTAGTCCTGCTGTAGTCTTGGTTTAGTCCTGGTGTAGACTTGGTTTAGTCCTGGTGTAGACTTGGTTTGGTCCTGCTGTAGTCCTAGTGTAGACTTGGTGTAGATTTGATTTAGTCCTGGTGCAGATTTGGATTGGTCCTGTTGTAGTCCTGGTTTAGTCCTGGTGTAGACTTGGATTTGGTCCTGTTGTAGTCCTGGTTTAGTCCTGGTGAGTGACAAATTAATGCAAGCTCAGATTAACGGAGCAGTGCCACGTTGAGCATCAGAATTCCGCGGAGTGTTGAAGACATCAGCTGCAAAGTGTGAAAGGAAAAAAAATAAAAATCTCTAAATCCACTTTTAACAGCTCATATCTGCAAAAGGGTGAGACCAAAGTGATGGGGTGAGGAGGGTGAGGAGGGTGAGGAGGGTGGACGAGGGTGGACGAGGGTGGACGAGGGTGGGTGTAGGGGGTGATCCGTTGGCGGGACGGTACCAGGGTGCACGGTGGGGGAGCTGCACTAATGCCCTGTAATGAAGATTAAGATCCAGTCAAAGAGCGCACTGTTCTGAGGAGCGAGGCGGCGAGGAGCTAGGAGGTAGGAGCTAGTAAAGGAAGCGAGGAGGTATCATTGTTTCTAGTTTCTATTTCTGAAACTATTACCAAGCCTGTTATGAAATATGATTCTATACTGGCCTATTCTTTCTTTGATAAATGTGTTTTTTTAGTAGTACACCGGAAAAAAACAAACAATATCTCGGTAAGATAAAATGAAGTAGATTATTTGAGTAGATTCAACTCTGTTTCTTATTTTAAGTGTTAAAAGTTGTTGTTTTTCTTAAGTGTTTAAGTGTAGCAAGATGTATTTTCATATTTTAAGAACAAAAAGTCTTGTTCCACTGGCAGATAATTTTACTTGTCAAGAGAAATTTACTCAAATCACGATAAAACTTTCTTAATTCAAGTCGTCTTAACTTGATTAGATTGTGTTTTTTGCAACAATAATTTTATTTAAATCATGTTATAAGTTAAAATCTCTCTTCAAAACATGCCAGAAGAGGTTTTCGATGGCATCCATGCATGTTTGAGTAATCTAGTGATCTCTCCTGGGCCCTATCCAAACCCTACTAATGGTTATTTGTAGTATTCTGTCCAATGCGCCGCCCACAAGCCTACGTCACTCATACCCAAAACAATACTCTACAACAGGGCTCATCAAACTAAGGCCTGCGGGCCAACTCCGGACCTCCACACCCCTTTGACTGGGCCCCAGCCCCTCAGCCCCCCACCACTTAAACTTGTCCTATGAGGCAATTTTCAGAAGAAGTCATGGCCTTTTCTTTTAAATGACTTTTTGACAAATAATAACACATCTGCATCTTGTATTTTGTTGTGTTTTTTTTTTTTTTATTAAAAATTTTTATTTTTAACCAGTATTTATGGTAACACTTTATAATAACTACACATTATTTAGCCTTAATAAAGCATGGACAAACTAAGACTTAATTAATAATGAACAAATACTTAACTAAGAGTCATTCAGGCTTATTAACTACTTAACTACTACCTTAATTAGCACTTAACTTGCACTTAATTAGCCTGTGCTGTAAATAGTTACTCATAATTATTTTATACTTACTTACCCATAAACTAACCACTTGTGTGTATTTGTAAATGCATATTTGTGTACAGATTTGAACATTTATTAATGATTATTAAGCCATGAGAGAATGATTTACTAATACTGCAATGCAATGCTCATTCAAGCAGCTATTACCTGTTAGTTAAGTCTTTTCAAGAGTTTTTGTGAAGTGAAAACTAATTATGCTTTAATTAAGTATTTGTTCATTATTAATTAAGTCTTTGTTCCTGCTTTATTGAGGCTAAATAAGGCGTAGTTATTATAAAGTGTTACCGTAATTATATTTAAATAATTAGATGACGTCTTTACATTTGCTGCCAAATTTGCCACCGAATTTTCGTCACCTGACAAGCTCGAGATCAAACAGTGAAAGTCAACGCACACGTAGAGTTCTGTAGTGCAGTTACGGTAAGGACAGAAAAATGGCGAGTGTTAAAATACGAAAAGCTGACAGAGAGTGTCGAGTTTTCAAAGAACAGTGGACAATTCTGTTATACGGCCCCGACCTGAAACCGGCCCCCATCACAGTCAGGAAGAGAAAAAAGTTTGGTGACCTCCGCTCTACAACTTCACAAACCTGATGCGTTGCGTAGTAGTTTGATTAGAATACTGATTGTGTTGTGATAGCACTGTGAAGGGGGAGTGACTTAGACTGTGTTCACACTGCAGCCTGAAGTGACCCAAATCCGATTTTTTGGCTTCTATGTGACCTGTATCCGATCTTTTAATGACAGTCTGAACGGCACAGATCCGAATTTTTCAAATGCGACCCAGGCCACTTGGATATGTGGTCCTGAATCAGATACATATCCGATCTTTTGACATGCGACTTCAGTCTGAACGGCCAAAGCGCATCCATCCGACCTACACGTCATTAACAAGCGACAAACGTCACGCGCTGAAGCAGGCGGAAACCGGAACTGTAAAATCACCAGGTGCTCAATGCTCGCGACCATATTTGGACAACTTCCGTAAACACAGAGCACGCTCGCTGCGGTTGACGCATGGGGTTGACGTCATCGTGTCCTCCAGTGCGCATGCGGGACACTTTCGGGCCATTCACACTGAAGTCACAGACAAGTCGCATTTAATTGGAAATGTGAACGACCTCGCAAAAACATCGGATTTCACAAAAAAATCGGAATTGAGCATTAAGCCCTGCAGTCTGAACGTAGCCTTAGTGACAGAGAGCAAAGGGAGACAAGATTAAAGCATTTTCAAAACAATAAAAGGGGGACATTATGATCTAAATACAGTATGTTATGTGCTAACAGTGAATACCACATAGAAGTAAAATACTCCCTCTTTAACCTTTATCTCATAGTCTCTCCACTCTTTAAGCTCCCTCTGGAACTTTTCAGAGGCACACAGCAAACATAACTAAATAAAAGTTATTGTTTCTGTCATTTCAAATCGTTTTCCTTTCAAATTTCACAACATTTGCATCTCTCTAATGCCCTAACTGTCTGTCTGTGTGTGGACTCCTGGGTGGATGGGTGGATGAGTAGGTGGAGGGCAGGGAGCAGTTCAGATTCACATGACCTCACGTCGGCTGGAGCCCTCTCTCTCCCTCTCCCTCTGTCTCTCCTTCCCTCCCTCTTTCTCTCTCTCCACCCCCTGAGCGCTGTCTGTCTGCAGCCGTGCCCGATCTCTGGGGTATTTGGACATTTTCTCATCGGCTGACCCCCCTGCCCTGCCCATGTCACTGCACCAGCCCCCCCTAACATTTCTCAAAAAAAAAAAAAAAAAAAAAGATGACATAAATAAAACAAATACAAGTTGTACTTTCTCCCGACGTGTGTCTGTCTTCGCGGAGATGTTCGGAATGCCTGAAATGTTACTTATTGATCCCCGTGGAGATGAGCGGGCAGTGCCACCACGCCAAGTTACACAATATTTCCGAAGAGACGCTGTTTTCCAAGCTACAAAAACGCCCATATATACAGAAACATCTAATGCCGTGCTGTGGAACTTATGACATCTCCATGGAGACAAACGCTGAAGTAATCCACCTTAAAACGGCCCATATTATACTGTTTTCTGATCTGTTATAATGTTGTTTCCTCATCGCAAACAGACCTTGAGTTCTTTCATTCATGTTTAACAAGAAAATCCTGTATATTTAGGCTTCTGTCAAACTGAAAACACTCTGTTCCACCTTGTGATGTCATGTGGTAATACAGGAAGTGCTCCAGTGTGTTTTAAAACTCCATACACCTCCATATCACTGGAAGAATTTGGATAATTTCAGCTTTGGAATGACCAATTTCTACTGAATTAAAGGTAAAATGTAGATGTTAACTTGAAAACTACAGCTTCATGACATCACAAGGTGGAACAGAGCATTTTGAGCTTTGAAAATGTAGACAGACTGATAATAAAGGGTTGTGGAAACATGTGTGAATGAAACAAAACACAACTCCGGGCATGTTTTTGATGAGGTAACAGTATTATAACACAACTCACAAGAGACAATTTTGTGTAATATAAGATCTTTAAGTAATTCCATTGGTGAGGTAAGGGGTGCTCAATATGTCGATCATGATCTACCAGTTGATCGCTAAGGTAGTGCAGGTAGATCACCTACCACCTGTCCTACTTGAGACCCGAGACCACCCTTGAGACCATTTTTTTACGGTCTTGGTCTAGTCTTGGACTCTTTTGGACTCGGTCTTGTCTCTCAATCGAGGTCTGACACACTTGACAAGTGCAAACATACTTCATTACGGCTGCTGCTGTCGGCGATAAACTTGTACCGGTGTGCGGGAGCTTGCGGAGCTTCTCTCTGCAGCCTGTGCGCTTGTTTAGAGCCTGGAGACATTGCACAGCACATCACAAACACCCCCCCCGCGCGGACAGTGTGTCTGCAACCCTCGTGTTAGCCAGGCCTCCGCTCAGTTTCATTTCTCTCCAACAACTAGATCAGGAATCAGAATACATTAGACGGTTTGCAAGAACCCTGGAAGTTGTAGACTGTGCAACGTCCAATCTGCAAAAAGCTAAACCAACCTGAGTTGCGACAACAGACTGCATACACTATCCACCTTTGGACTTCCAAACTTTGCATTTTTATTGCACCTTTAATTCGCAAGTTCATCTCACAAAAACGACAATGATCATTGACAGACGTGTTCACTCTCTGCTTTGTTTACAGTTGTGCAATTACTTGGACACCACTGAGCGTTTCGGCGCATTACATATAACACATATTCACATATATGACCAAATAGCAGCGATTGGTTAAATAAAAAAAGTACCCGCCTACTGTCGAGTAAACAAATCCTAATGCTGCGAGATCAGACAATTTCCTCGAAGAGAAACCAGCTGATCAATCAGACTACTGTGTGTATCACAGTGCAGGTTAAACTTTTTAAAATCTCGTATCTGTCCATCTACCTCATGTCGGCGTCCCTCATCGTCTCTCAGTTTGCTTAGTTTTGAAGTTGGTAGATTATTTTGGCTTGGTCATTTTGTGGGTTAGGTCATTTCTTTCTAACCCAGCAACTACGCAACTCAACCTGACTCGGTCGGATCATTCCTGTGCCTGAATTGCTTTTGCTACAAACTACCTGCTACAAGCTCCATGTTTACACGAAGCATGCAGCTAATGTGTCATTTCAAGAGAATTCACTCCCAAAATTCATCTAATTGTGGTTTCGAATCATATTACATTACATACCCCATTTCTTCTGTTTAATTTATGTAGCCCCACTCTGGTAAAACAATGTAATTATCCCCATAAAGTCCTCATTATGGAAATCCACTTTTCGAACTCCCTTTAATCAAATATGGGCTCTGTTTGGACAACTTCTTAATCTTTCCCCACACGTGTTATTTAATACTCCCATTCGATGCCTGTCCCGTATCATTTGCTCTGTACCGTTTCTGGACTTGTTAGAGAAAGTTTGGTCACTTAAATTGTTGTACTTAAGTTAATTTTCTCTTTTTTTGTAGGTAGAAGTCAGTGGAGCAGCAGACATTAAGGTCCTAAGACAGTAAAAAAGCGTGTTATTGAGGGATTTTTTGGGACTGCAATTAGTAATCGATTTTAAAATTTTACTGTTCACTTTTAAACCTCGCACCAAGTTACATTTCAGAACTTTTAATGCCGTAAGAGCCTCCCGCAGCCTTAAATCCTCAGGCAGGTCCTTGTGAACGTTCCAAAGTCCAGGCTCCGGATGAAGGTGATGAAGTCTTTTCAGTCCGAGCGCTTCGGTTCTGGAACGACTTGCCTGAGGAGATAAGACTCGCACCATCAGGATCATCTTTTAAATCACTTCTTCAGACAAATTTTTATCATTTGGCCTTCCTTTAACTGGTTTTAAAACTCTCTAAAACAGAACTGTCTACTTCCTGTAATTTCCCACATATTTTTCAAAGTTTTTTCACAAACCTGTGTCTCGATCGGTGTAAAACTGTAACTGAATACAATATTTTTCCACCAAATTAACTACAAATTTGTAGTAACTTTATTTAACCTTAAGAGCGCAGGGCACATTCAGCTCCTAAAACTCAAATAGATCTCTTTTTTTGCAGTTTTCGAGGAGCTGAGACACAGACGAAAAGATCGAGCGATACAAAGGAAGAGATAAGAGAGGAAATAAGGCTCACACCATCAATATCATCTTTTAAATCACTTCTTAAGACTCGTAAGACTTAAGACTTCTAATTTATTGGATTGTTTGCATCATTGTCAGTCCCGGTAAAGCAACAGCATCACCACGGAGACATGCAGGTGGCTGATGATTTAGGCTATATGATGAGGTCTGAACAGAAAACGCAAAAGTGGCGTCGCGTCTTCACTTTATATTTCGAGTTTAGACGAGCATTTTCAGGAGGAAATCTGCGTGCATACGGTGATGCAAAAGTGTGTGGGTGGTGACGCAAGGTGGTGATGTATGTGATGTAAACGCATACGTGACGTGAGCAGATCTGACCAGAGTTTTGCTTCTTGGGCAGTGTAGACGGAAACACTATGGCTGAGCATATTCAACTTTTCTACCCTGAAGGTGGTTTCAGATTTTTGCGTTTTAAGCCCCAAAAACATCGTCACCGTCTAAACGAAAGGCACTTCTGATAAAATATTTTGTCGTTTTTACCTGCAAGTGTTCTTGTGTAACCAGGCCCTTACTCAAGTTAAAAAAATTTTTTTGTTTTGGTTCAAGACAATTCTCCAATCAGAAAACAGAATGAGGCTCACATGAGTTTCTTATTTGGGTTGCCAGGTTCAGTGCTGAAATCCAGCCGGTTTAAACCTAAAACGCGTCTCTCTAATCTGAATGGTCTCTACCTAAACCCCAGCACCTGCAGGAGTCATGAATCAGTGCTAGTGCAGCCTCTGAAGCTCAGGGAGGGAATTCTAGAGGTTCTGAGCTTCACATGAGGTCTGAACATAAACTGCACCGGAAAAAACAATATCTAGATAAGTTAAAATGACTTAAATTAAGAATATTTAGCTTTATTTGAGTAGATTCAACTTGACAAGTAAAATGATCTACCAGTGGAAGAATTGTGTTTTTCTTAATTCAAGATTTAGTTTCTTATTTTAAGTGCAAAAAGTTGTTGTTTTTCTTATTTTAAATGTACCAAGATGTATTTTCATATTTTAAGTACAAAAAGTCTCATTCCACTAGCAGATCATTTTAATTGTCAAGTGAAATTTACTCAAATCATGATGAAACTTTCTTAATTCAAGTCATCTTAACTTGACTAGATTTTGTTTGTTTTTTTTGCGGTGTGAGGTATGGTGATAGAGTGATCAGCATTCTCGCCTCACAGCAAGAAAGGTTCCAGGTTCAGTTTGTGGGTCACCTGTTGCTTTCTGTGTGGACTCTGCATGTTCTGCCTGTGTCTGGGTGGGTTTCTTCTGGCATCAACCCAAAACATGCAACAGATAAAATCATCCAGCTGGGGTAGTCCTGCTTCAAGGATAGTTGTGATTTCAGCACCTTTTTAAAAATAGTTCCTTTAACATTTTCTTTATTAACCAGTTCATAATCACAGGTTCCATAAAATAGTCCCTGTTGTCTCTCTCCGTATCCCTCCGCCCGGTGAACACAACAATAGCAGAACTCCCCTGGACTCTTAAACACGACGCTTGTTTTTTTTTTTTTTTTTTTTCTCACGCGGCGCAGATGAACTTGTCACGGAAGATATTCGTGATGGAGGGGACCACACAGCCGCCGGGCCGTCTCCGTGGTAACGCCGCGCGGGTCAGCGGCGGTATTATGGGCTGGCGTTTGACCGCTGCTCCTCGTGTTATTCGGGCTCTTCAGGCGTAATGGACTCACACCGGACTGACAGACAGGGACAGGACAAAGAGCGAGTGGAGTTTTTGAATAGGCAGAGGTTAAAAGATGTTTAGGGTTTGACAGTGATTTTGAAAACTGTGAAACGCACGGATAAAAGTTGTTTGAAGAGGAGCTGTTACACTTCTATGTGGTACTAACTGCGAACTGTTTTTTTCTTTTTTGAAAATGCTATAGTCGCTGAAAACAACATACTCAAATGTTTTATAACTTTCCCTTTTGTTTCTGACGCTCCCGCCTCCCTTTGCTCTTTGCACTAAGTCACTCCCCCTTCATAGCACCATCACAACACAGTCCCGCGAGTAAAGATACTACACATCGATCAGAAGTTTTTGTGCACCGTTTTGTATCATGTTTTTGGGATTTGAAGTAGGTTTGTGGGTTGATTGGACAGAATTTTACAGCTAACCATAACGAGGGTTCGAATAGGGCCTGTTAGAGATCGCTAGATGACTCAAACATGCATGGATGACATCTACAACCTCTTCAGGCGTGTTTTTGATGAGGGAACTACATTATAACATGGTAGAAAACTCCAAAAAGTTAATTTTGCACTACACATGACCTTACTGTTTCCATACAAGTACAGTATCTTTCAGAATATAAATTGCACCGGATTATAAGGTGCATTAAGACAAACAAATGGACGACATTTGAGACTGATCCCTTAGCCCAGGTGTCCACGATCCATCGGCAGATCGTAGTGTAATTTGCCCGGCATTGCCTCTCTGTCTTGGTGAATGTGGATTATGAATGTGAATGTGGGTGGATCTTTTTTTTTTTTTATTTCCTACGAGGACAACTCAAATATTCACTGAGTAATAATGTGTTTAATGCAGCTTTGCGCACATTTGTTTACGTTTTACAGAAACAAAACTTAAAACCTCATGGCTCATTTGTATAAACTATAAGCACTGAAAAAAACAGCTCGCTCCTTGTGCGCTGATGCGGTTCAGCTTCCGTCGGACTAAAGGACACGACTCAGTGGAATATGTGCGTTCTTTCCGTGACAGAGGATGTGCTGCTGATGGTGAGTCTGTTCTGTGCTTCTGTCGCTTTGGAGATGATTCAAGTGAAACTTTTCAGATTGAAAAATACTATAAATTATAACGGTAATTCTTCGACAATCCATCAAGCGGTGCTGCTTCGTAGTTTTTCCAAAGTCGTACTAAAACATTTTTGCTGATTTTTGACCACCGTATACAAAAAAAATCAAATAAAATCGGTCTGAGGTCAGTAAGTACAACAATACGTAAGGAGAACTGGATTATAAGGCGCACTGTCAATTTTTTAGAAAATTAAAGGATTTTATGTGCACCTTACAGTCCAAAAAATATGGTTAATTCCTAAATTTTATTCTATGAGTGCTTGTCCCCTGATCTGAATTTCAGTGGTTCGAATCCACAAGTATGAATACTGCCATTCGGTTTATCTATGGCGTTTGTCTATGGCAGAATGTTAAGCGGTTACCATGGTGACACAATAGGCACATTACCCAAACCAACCAAAGGAGAAATAAAAAAGAAAAACTTCAGATTTTCAGAAGCCTGTGATCATGATCCTGTTTACGTGCACCTTATAGTCCGAAAAATACTGTAAACATGTTCAAATAAATACAGCTTTTACTGATATATTCTGTATGTATTCTTCATGACAAAAGCACTGGATAGGACAAGATGTTTAGGAGGACATTCGGAATTCTGGAAGACATTTCTCCAATCAGAAAGCAGAACAAGCCTCACATGAATCTGTAATTTTGGGTTGCCAGTTCCAATGCTGAAATCCAGTTGGTTTAAACCTAAAACTTGCCTCTCTAATTTGAACAGTCACTACTTAAACCCCCAGCACCTGCACCTCTCTAGAACTCACTGTTTCCTGTAAATCTTAACATATTTTTTCGACTTTTCTTCACAAATTGCTTCTTGATCGGTGTAAAACTGTCACTTACATTTACAACATTGTACATTTTTCCACCAAATTAACTATAAATTTGAGAATCACCAGAACCCGCCATTCGCAATTCTCATTTTTTGCAGTGTCCGAGAGGCTGAGAAACAGACGGAGAGATGGAGCGATACAAAAGACGAGATAAGAGAGAGGAGGAGGAGGATGGCAGGGTGAGGGGGGTGAGAAAATGCCCCATCACCTCCCCGAGCTTGTGTCTCTTGTGTCTCTTGCGTCTCTGTGTCCCACGTACATTCCTGTCCTGCTCCCTGTCCTCTGTGACGCCGTCCCTCTCATCGCCGTGACAACACTGATGCGTCACCGAGGGCCCACACACATTTCTCACACCAGAGCGAGAATCACGAGGAAAACGGAAAATACACAGAGCAAACGCGTTGTCACTGTTATTATTTACTTATCGTCTCAATGGGGACGTTTGCAGCTCGTTTATTATTTATTATCGTCATTATAATTTCTTTAACTGGCAGGTTTTTACATAATTTGACTTATACAGTGTTTATGTTTTTACTTTTAACCTCCAAGGACCTGACTTTATTGATTTGTCTTATTATTTGGGCTGATTTGGACTTAATAAGGCAAAAACAAAGAATTACATTTTCACATGATGTTGTTTCTGAGAAAAAATGATGTGCATACACTGCAAAAAACTAAATCTAGTCAAGTTAAGATGACTTGGATTAAGAAAGATTCATCATGATTTGAGTAAATTTCGCTTGACGAGTAAAATGATCTGCCAGTGGAACAAGATTTTTTGTAATTAAAATCCAATCCACTTTATTTCTATAGCACATTTCACAAACAGTTTCCAAGGTGCTGTACAAATACATACTAATAACAACCATAATAAAATAATAAAATAAACACTCAGATTTAATCATACTGTTCTTAAAATAATAAAACCAGTTAAATAAAATAAGAGCAAATATGTGAAAATATGAAAATACATCTTGCTACCTGAGATGGGGACTTGCAAATCGTGACTTGGACTCGAGTCAGACTTGAGTCACTATTTTTTGGACTTGACTTGGTAAAATGGACTAAGACTTGGGCCTCGACTTGTACTTGAAGGTCCGTGACTTGGGACTTGCCTCAGACTTGAGGCCTGTGACTTGAGAAGCACTTTTAAATCTGAATTCTTTCTATTTTGACTGTAATGATTCACACTAAGATCTTGTCAAGACATTTAAAAAGGAACAAATTTAATTTCTACAACACTTATATAGTCTATAAATACTCATATATAAATATACTATGAATTTATACAAGTACAATTTATCTTAAAAGTCCTAAATGGCAAAAATCTAAACTGTATTTGGTACTTGGTTTAAAGACTTGAAATGACTTGAAGCACAAATCAGACGACTTGGACTTGACTTGGTCTTATGGGCCATTGACTCGAGACTCGACTTTGACTTGAGGTCAAAGACTTGAGACTTACGTGAGATGTGCAAAACGATAACTTGGTCCCACCTCTGCTTGCTACGTTTTTGTTTTTTTTCCCCCCCAGTGTATGTACAAATATGTATGTAGAAATTTGCATTTTTGCTCTAACCTGGCACAAACTTATGACCTTTTTGTGTGGGTCAATGTTTTCATGTGCATTGTGCTTGATAAATAAACAAATAAACAAAACTAAACAATGAAAAAAATCATACTAAATAAATAAATAAAGTGTTGTTCTAAAAAGTCAAAATGTCAAATCAGTCCAAACAAAAGTATGTGTAAGTCATACATCTGTTTTCCACTGTGACGTTCAATCTAGCATTTCATATTTCCCTTTTCTAAGCGCAATTTCTCACATAACAAGTAGAAAATGAAATCAAAAATCAAGAAATTTCGGAGTAAATTCACATTAGTCACATTCATTCAGGCCTAATGACATCGTGACAAGCATTACGAGTCAATTTGTGTAACAGTTTTGCAGTGTATGAGGCCGGACCACCGCACACATCACACACATCACACACACACACCACACACACGCAGAGTTATGGGAGGGGGACAGAGGGACACGGGGGGACAGAGGGGGACAGAGGGGGACAGCGGTGGTCTTTGACTCTGGGGATAATGGCGTCTTTCTCAGAGGACAGGCCGGGGACAGTTCCCACAGACTGTCTTCACCTCTCCTCCTACAGACACAAACGCACACAGACACACACACTTTCACACACACAGACACACACACACAGACACACACAACTGTACTGTGTCCCATTCATGTGACCGCAAAGAACATCAGCAGCAAAATGTGAGCGAAAATGAAACTCACGTCATAAAAATGCAATAAAACTGAGTTACACATGTTTACAAATATTTGGCATTTTACAAGTAAGAAAAAAATTGTATTAAAATCACTATAAGAGCGTCTAAAAGCATCTAAAAATATGGATCAGATGAAACATAGTGTAGATAATGTCATAGGAAAAAGGAGAAATCCAATTTGTCAACTGGACAAAAGTTTATTTGGTTGAAAATATTTCGTAGCTCATCCAAGTTGCTTCTTCAGTTCTGGACAAAAATGCTGGTGGACTAGGCTGGGTATCATTATGAAGTTGCCGATACGATACTTATCTCGATACATTGCACTTTCAGAGTTCATATGAAACACAAACATTTTAATCATCAAAACAGTGAAAATGTCAAATGTGCTGCATAAAAAAGTTTCCTTCCTCTAAACAAGCAACAAAAATGTTGCGATGTAACAAAATTATTTAGTTAAAGGTTGTATAGAGGATTTTTTAAGGGAAGAGAAATACAGCGACAGTCCTTTTTCAAATGTTGTCCGTGTGACACCACCTTCCTCCTCCACAGCTCCTTCAGTAAAACACCTCCTCTCCCGCCTCTTTACTCTAGAAATCACGCTTGTTTACAGCCGGTGCGCGTTCAAGAATTCCCGTTGAAGTGACCTGTCTAGAAATAAAATCCTTCGTCCGCTTCAGTCGCGCCGTCGCTGTAAGAAATCTCCAAGTCTCACCTCAGTTTTGTTTTGCTCCTTTTTCCCTTCTCTTCACAACTTCAAAAACCGACTTTATTTGCGACGAACTGGTCGTGGATCGTCCGCGTCGCAACAAACTTTGTGCGAACTGCGAGGACGTACAGATTAAAAAAGCCTCGAAGAACCGCCGCATAAACACGTAATCCCCGCGCGCTCGAGTCAGTTACTAGAAACGTAGGGAGTTTGAACGCTAAAAGCCAATAGAAAATGAGGGAGCCTCGTTTTGTATTGCTGATGTTTATCTGGATGCGGTTGATAGATTTTCATTTTTTTTTTTTGTAACTGCTGCATCTCTGTAAATTAAAACTTTCACTGACAATTTGAAACAAAAAAAAATCCTCCATACAACCTTTAAATATAACAAAAAATACTCTTGGCGATATATCGATACAGCAGTCCCTGATATCGATACTGTGTCATCACATTAAATGAAACGATATATTGATATTTCGATATTTTTGCACACCCCTATGGTCGACACTTCCTTGTATCTGTCTGAAGGGAGGAGCTAACTACACTGAAACTCCTCTGAAACTAACACACTACTTGTTGACAGTTTTAGTTAGTTTGTTAGGGCTTTTGAACTGCACTGTCGTGAGTGTGGGATCATATTTGCAGAATCATTCAGGGCCATGATGGAGCTTTCACGCCTCTGGACCTGACCTGGCTTCCCTATTGTTCTCTTGTTTGTTTTGATTTAGGTTTGAGGATGGAGTTGCAGATGGTGTCCTCCATTAAGAAAGAGAAGGATGCTCTTAACAAAAATAGCTTCTTCAGTTCCCCTTTCAAAACAATGAGAGTCAACAATAGAGTGAGAGTCACATTTTGAAATTTCTTTGACAAATTTGTTCCGCAGTTTGCCCACATTACATGAATCTAATATATAAACATGAATACATTTGTTAATATTTTTCACATTTATTTTTCACATTTTTTACACATTGCACCTGTCCTGTCCATAAATCCATAAACACATTCCTCTGCACAGGTCTGTATTTCCACTATAATCGCTCTTTTCATTTTGTTTTTCATTTCGTTTGTTTGGGTTTGTTTGAGCGCTTCAACACAAAATAAACCTAAAAAACATGCACCAGGGACGACAGGTGGAAATGAGCTCCAGTGCTACAACCTGAACCCATGCATCTGTCCTTTTAAAGTTAATGTAGATTGCGCACTGTCCCTGTCTCATAAATAATCTAAATAAAATAAAATAAAATAAATACTGGTCTGTGATTGGTCAGAAACATTGGTTAACCGGGTCCAATCAGAACAGCAGGAGCCAGACTTTTGTGAGATTGTAAACTCACAAATATTGCGAGAATTGCTGTGCAGGGTTAGAATATTATAGCCAAATTAATAACATTTCCTTGGAAACAAGCAGGAGGCCCTGAGGAGGTTTAGGCCCCTGTCCACACTAGTTTCGTATTTGAGTCGTTTTCGTTGCAGATGCAGTGTTCATCCACACTAATCTGAATGAAAACGGCTCCGGAGACGGAATGATTTGGTACCGCCAGCTCCCACGAATTCATCTGAGTACAGATTTGATCGGGCACTGTGTGGACGCCTGAAAATGCTGATACGCTGTGGTAATTCACCGCCAAAACGCTAAGAGGCTAGAATATATGTCCATTCATATATACAATCTGTGCGTACAACCTGCAGACGTATAATTTCTGAAAAGTTTAACATAAACAGAACAGACTCGCCATCAGCAGAACACCCCTCTGTCACAGAAAGAACACTCATATTCCACTGAATCGTGTCCTTTAGTCCGACAGAAGCTGAGCCGCATCAGTGCACAAGGAGCAAGCAGCTTTTTTGAGCGCTCAGTTTATGCAAATGAGCCATGTGGTTTTAAGTTTCATTTCTGTAAAACGTAAACAAATATGCTCAAAGTTGTGCGGATAGGGAAGTATTGCGGACACAGAAACGAGGTGTGTGCGCACGCAGGTCATTCCTGATACGTGGATTCGTTTCAGTATAAACCGGTTCTTAGTCACCATCTGTGTTGAACTGTTAAAGGTGCACAATGTCACTTTTTTGGTAAAGGGTCCGCTACCATGGACATGCTTCCTTGGTTGGTTTTAGGGTTAGGAGGATTACATTTCTCTTGGGTATTAACTGCGAACACATAACATATTTAGATCACTATTTTACCTTTTTATTGTTTTGAAAATGCTGTATCCACATGTTTAATGAGCAGATCTGTGGCGCAGCGTTTTGGTCCATGTGTGAAAAGTGCTCGTAGAAGAATGCGTGCATATATTGTTGGAGCTAAAACGGTATGCTTTGAAAGATTATCCTGCCGTGGGGATCTAACTCTCCTCTCCTCCTCTGCATACAGCATTCTGACTACTAAGCTCGATCGCTGCATATTTGTCTGTCTGTCTCTGGACCCCTCCCCAAAAACACCCCGCTCACATGGGACTCAGGAACCTGCTGACGTCTCGGGATTTTTGCAGATTTCCGAACGAGCTTGTGGATTTGAGACAGGAGGGTTTGAAGTGTGGGGCAGAGTCAAAGTGATTAGGCTGTGAAGGGGGTGAAGTGTTTTGCTCAGTGACAATACCGAGCTACTGTGACTATTTTGAGTTAATATGTACAACCCCAGACAAATCTTGGGCATCACTGCAGACAGATGATGATGATGATATTTATAGACAGTGTAGGACAGTGTTTCCCAAACTTTTTTTTTTCTGGGGATTGGTATTTTAAAAGTCACAAATCTTCTAGACATGATTCGTAAATCACAAAATAAACTTGTGACCATTATTGAACATTAATGAGGATATTTTATTGTTGACTGAGTGATGGTGTCTCTCTGAACAATTAATATTACCGTATTTCTTGGACTATAAGGCACACCAGATTATAAAGAGCATTAAGCGAAACAAATTGACAACACTTGAGACTTGACACTTTTCTATTTCCTACGAGGATTACTCAAATATAGATTGAGTAATAAAGTGTTTAATTCAGCTTTACGCACATTTGTTTATGTTTTACAGAAACGAAACTTAAAACGACATGGCTAATTTGCATGAACTATAAGCACTGAAAAAGACAGTTCGCTTCTTATGCGCTCATGTGTCAGCTGTTGGAATAAAGAACACGATTCAGTGAAAATCTGTTTGAGGTCAGTAAACACAACCAGAATTAATACATAAGGCGCACTGTTGATTTTTGAAGAAATTAAAGGATTTTAAGTGCGCCTTATAATCCGAAAAATACGGTACTGTTTTAAACAAGGAAAAACAGTAATCAGTGTTTCCCACAGAAAATTGGTTAGGCAAGGTGGTGCTGCTGAAAAAGTGAGATGTATGTATATATATATTGCAGACCTACATGTAGATCATGACAAGGCGAACCAAAAACAAAAAAAAATTCTTGCGACCCACCGGAGGATCGTGACCCAGTCTTTTGGAAACAATGGTGCTCCATGTTTAGGCAAATAGTCTTATGTGTAAGTTTGGTTCTTGTACAAATGATGTAAAGTTTATACACAGCCCACCTCTGGATTAAAAACAAAAAAAGCCAGTTTGCAAAGACTGCAGGTGCCTACATTTATGCTTCGTGATGCTTTTGAGGAGGCCATGATGGACGAGTGCGACAGAGATGTTTGTTACTGCACGACTGAACACTCTGCAGGCTGCACTAAGAATTTTAATGCACAGTTTTATTTGTAGGCTGAACAAATCAGACAATGAAATAATAGTCACTCACAAATATGAAGTAAGATATCAATCCAACATGTGGAGACACTGGTATGGTTGTCTTTTAACTAGGGATGTAAAAATAACCAAAATATTGTGATATCTTATCATCAGAAGTCACAATAATATCGTGGGCGGTCACAATATATCCTTTGCTTAAATGCATGGTTTTATAGTAACAACAGCTTATAAACATTGGGAACTACATATCCCATGATTCATTTCAGTGCAGACAACATGAAGAAATATGTTTTTTACTTGAATTCTTGGGATTATGATGAAAATAATTCGCACCAAAATCTTGTCAAGGGATTTTAAAAGCAAAAAAGTTTACAATTGTAGCAGCCTCTTCAAAATATCACAAAAAATATCGTACCGTGAGATGCATATCGTGATAATATCGTACCGAGAGATTTGGATATCGCTACATCCCTACTTTTAAAAACATAAATATTTATTGTTTTGTAATGTCACTGTCCTCATCTGTTTTAAAAATGAACCATGAGTCTGGAATAAAGATGAACTGAACTGATCCAGAAAACCCTGACACCTCTAGGAATTGAACTAGCAACCTTATATCTGCCGCCCCTACCATATCACAATTGTATGTTTACTTTTCCTCTTAAATTTATGTTCACCCATGTCACCCCTCCGCAGTAAAGCCAGGGCCCAGGGGACTACCTAACCCCCACTCCTCCCCCCTCACCCCCCCACCCAGAGTAACCGGGGGGCAAAAACGCAGCGATGAAAAATGGCCCTTACCCCCATGGCACGCCGGGGTGGCAGTGATTATAATATCCACATAATCATTTCAAACAAATTATCATAATTATCAATCAATCATGAGGCTATTTAAGCTGGCGGTGCGGGGCTATGGCGAGGGGGGGGTGGCGGGGAGGGGGGGGTGCGCTGCTGCTGCTGCTGCTGCTCGCTGGCGGGGGGTAAACTACACTGCCCCCGGGCGAGCATCTGACCCATGTGCCTCCTCTGACCGCCTAATGGCCCTCATACATTTAGGGTCATTTACAAGCTGTATTTAGAGACCTGATCCCCCGATATGGAAATGCTATTCACACACACACACACTGATACACACACACTCGTACACACACACACACACACACGCAGTCACATATGCCGCCCCCCTCCACGACTCCCCTCCCGTACCCACAAGGAGCTGCTTATAGGTCACAACTGAAAACCACCCTCTGTCATTTTTTTCACGTTTTGCGGCAGATACGGCGACAGAAACTGGACACAGAGTAAAAGCTGAAGTCAGAGCGAGTGACCGCGGACAGGGCCAGGGTCCGATCTCGAACCAGCGACTTCCTAGATGTGTAAAGCGCTCGTGTAGAGTGGGATTAAAAACACACCAGCTTGTAAATATTCACATTACATCCAGTTAAAAGCCCAAACGGGAAATGAGCTGAACCAATGTCATGCAGTTTTTTCTGGATCGCCATTGTCACTTAAATTACATTTTTTAATCAAAGGTAACTATTGTTAAGACTTGAGACTTGAATTGATAAAATGGACTAAGACTTGGGACTTGTCTCTGACTTGAGGCCTGTGACTTGAGAAGACTTGATGCTTCTCCTAAAAAAATATGTTTTTAGAAAATCCTTTTCTCTTCACAGTTTATGTTTAAAATTCATACAAATTGTAAAAATCTAAGCTGGTTTAAAGACTTGAAATGACTTGAAGCTTAAAGCAGACGACTTGGGACTTGACTTGGACTTGAGGTCAAATACTTGAGACGTACAAAACAATGACTTGGTCCCACCTCTGACTGATTCGAGTCCAAGTCCGAACTTGCAAGGTGCATTGTGTAACTTTTCTGGTGGAGGGTCCATCAAATTTTCATTTGCTTTGTCTGAAATGTTTCGCAGTATGGCATTAAACTTTTCTATCTTCATGGAGACCAAACTAGACCAAGTTACAGGTCAGATCTGTGGAGAGGCGACCACACTCACAGTCAGAATGCCTGTTTTTGCCTGAGCTATAAAACTATATGTAATTGAATAAGTGTAAGGTAGAGCTGTTTAATGCCATACTGTGGAACATTCCAGGCAGAGCAATGATGTAGCCATACAGACAAGTAGGTGATGGACCTTAACCAAAATATTGCATAGTGCACATTTAGGCATGAAAATGAAAGCATTGTGTGTACTTTTATGTTTTATTTGGCTATGTTGATATTCATAAAATCAATTTTGACAAGTCAACCTGCAAGCATCACCTCTCAACCAATCACCAAGGTGCTCTCTATACCCTCTTTCATCATCTCAGTGTTTACCTGTGATAAAGTAATCAATCAATCAGATTCCTTGACATACCTGCCAGTACCCAATATCAACCAATACCAGTGCAGAGACCGAAGACAGCAGTTATTTCCTAAAATAAAATAAGCCGAAATCTGATCCAGGATCCCTACTCTTCACCGCCACCAGTGTAGAAGTTGCCATTTTTCTCCAAACAAATTGACCCATCTCTCTTTAATTCCATTACATCTCTACCTTTCCTTATCTAAACACTCATCCATTCAACACAACATTATCCCTGTGTGTGTCAGTCCAATTGCTTCCATTGCCCAGTCTTTTTTACAAGCCAGATCTGATCCACGGAGCCTCTGTCTCTCCCTTTAAATCCCCCGTGAAAAGCACCACGGACGATCCTATCTGCGATTACCACGAGCCGCTCTTTCAGGACAAGATTTAGATGCTGAGATGAACCGGAGATTTGTAGGAGAGAAAGAAAGACAGCAACAACTTGGCAGAGGAATCGTCTCGGGAGGAAATAACGCGATCGGCGAGCATTGATTTTGTGTGTGGCGTGAATTAGGGCTTCCCAATTCTAGAAAACATAACGCAAAACACAAAAAAGGCAAATATTGTGATTAAATTTGCAATATATGAATGAAATATGAACAAATTATCAGCTGAAATTGATCGTGTAGATGTCAGATTGCAGATTTGTTGACATTTATACCCACATTTTCCTGTATTTTAGTAAAACTGAGGTCAAAATACGTGAAATGTATAAGTATTTTAAAGTTTGTATTGACCGATAATCAGGAAGTGTAAGTTAGCATGCTAGTTGTTGAGCCAAAACTCTGCAGTGGTCTTTGAAAGTTGTTTTAAAAAAAGGAAAATATTGAATACGATGGTAGAATTTGCCGTGTGGATCACTGCAGAGTTTGGACATGACAACAACTAGCATGCTAATTTAAACTTCCTGGTTATCAGTCAATACAATTTGAAGATGCAGACAGCGCAAAGTGGACAATGTCTGACCTCAAGAGCTTTCTTATGGAATATATCTGGACAAATTTTACTCAAATTCAAGGGAAAAAAATTTGGTTTTGGGTCTTTAAAGTTGTGTCACAGAGCTTTCAGACCAAACCAGGTCGACTTACAGGTCAGATCTGTGGAGAGACTATAAAACAACTTGTAAATGAACAAATAGAGATGTTATTTCTTTGCCTGGAAAGTCCCACAGTAGGGAATTAAGGGTATCATCATTGCATTTGTTCAATTACAGGTGTTTTATAGCTCAAAAATACCTTAAACTTCAGACTTCTTCTATGATTACCAAGTTTATTTCCATACTAACCAAGGCAAAAATGCAAGAAAAGGTTGGGTTTTAACATAAAATATATTTATTAACTAAATCACAAACAAAACTTTCAGTGTTACTGCCTTTTGTCTTTGCACGACTCCTTATTTTTGGCTCATGATACAAAGGCAGATACAGGAACTGACAAATAAAGGTTCAAACGTTAATTCTGAGCTCAATATTTTTCACGATATTTATTCACATTATAAAGGATAAAGGATAAAATGACATGAACTCATGTTTGACCAAACACGATGTCGCGACGTTCTGTAGAAACAAGAAGATGACGAACCCATAACCCCCTATTCATACGCAGTGTTGTTGAAAGTTACTTTTAAAATGTATTCCCCTACAGATTACAGATTACACACCCCAAAATGTAGTTTGCAATGTAATCCATTAAATTACTTAAAGTGAGTAACGTAATCTGAATACTTTGGATTACTTGATTCGCTGTAGAGAAGCAATGACGAGGAAATCTTCACATAAGATGTTTTATCTGCTAAAAGACAATAAAAAAAGCCCAGACTTTACTTAACCAAATTAAAAATATTATTGATAGAAGAGGAGGAAACACGGTCCATGTAGCATGATTTAGTCCTGTTAAATCCTGTTTTAGTCCTGTTTTAGGCCTGGTTTGGACCTGGTTTAGTCTTGATTTAGACCTGGTTTAGTCTTGGTTTAGACCTGGTTTAGACCTGGTTTAGTCTTGGTTTAGACCTGGTTTAGACCTGGTTTTAGTCCTGGTTTAGTCTTGGTTTAGACCTAGTTTAGTCCTGGTTTAGACCTGGTTTAGTCTTGGTTTAGACCTGGTTTAGACCTGGTTTTAGTCCTGGTTTAGTCCTGGTTAAGACCTGGTTTAGTCTTGGTTTAGACCTGGTTTAGACCTGGTTTTAGTCCTGGTTTAGTCCTGGTTAAGACCTGGTTTAGTCCTGGTTTAGACCTGGTTTAGTCTTGGTTTAGACCTAGTTTAGTCCTGGTTAAGACCTGGTTTAGTCTTGGTTTAGACCTGGTTTAGACCTGGTTTAGTCTTGGTTTAGACCTAGTTTAGTCCTGGTTTAGACCTGGTTGGGACCTGGTTTGGTCCTGGTTTAGTCTTGGTTTAGACCTGGTTTTAGTCCTTGTTTGGACCTGGTTTAGTCTTGGTTTAGACCTGGTTTTAGTCCTGGTTTAGTCTTGGTTTAGACCTGGTTTAGACCTGGTTTTAGTCCTGTTTTAGTCCTGGTTAAGACCTGGTTTAGTCCTGGTTTAGTCTTGGTTTAGTCTTGGTTTGGACCTAGTTTAGACCTGGTTTAGACCTGGTTTAGACCTGGTTTTAGTCCTTGTTTGGACCTGGTTTAGTCTTGGTTTAGACCTGGTTTTAGTCCTGGTTTAGTCCTGGTTTAGACCTGGTTTTAGTCCTGGTTTAGACCTGGTTTTAGTCCTTGTTTGGACCTGGTTTAGTCTTGGTTTAGACCTGGTTTTAGTCCTGGTTTAGTCCCTGGTTAAGACCTGGTTTAGACCTGGTTTAGTGTACGGCAATGAGTGGAATTACCAAAACAACAAACAAACAAACAAACAAAAAAAGGGATATATCCCGAAATGTGAAAACAGGAAAATACTGCTGTGTAATCCATTAATTTCAACAAAGTAACTGTAATCCAATTACCACTCATTAAAACAGTAACTGTAACTAAATACAGTTACTCATAATTTGTACTCTGATTACGTAACTCCGGTACATGTAATCTGTTACTCCCCAACACTGTTCATACGTCGCGCACCTTTTCATGACATCAGCCGGATCAAGTGTCACGCTCGGTTTCGATCCGATCCCGATACATACAGCGACGCGGTCCTGGTGTGAATTCAGCCGATCTGGAAGCTATTATCTGTCACTGGATCTCCGACAGTGTTTACATGTGCGGAGATGGACAGGGGGCTGATCTTCGCGGCGCTGGGGCGGAGGCGAGCGCACAAAGCAGGGACTGTCTTCTCCGGGACCCCTACTCCAGACAAACTAAACCAACTGTCAAGAAGATGTTTGGACAGAGAACCACCAAGAGCCATTATGCGCAATATTGACAGTAATTGTAGCTCTAAAATAAATAGTTAGGTTTGGGGAAAGGGGTACGGGGACGCTGAAGGCGATTACAAAATGGATTGCGTATAAATGAGGATCCTTAGCGCTAATTTAAAGTGAGTTAGAGATATTTTGAGCAACAATTGAGGAGAATTTCAAACTAAAGCCTTTGCCAAGACACACAAATATTCGCAATGATCACAATAGTCTTCACGATCGACAAATAAACATGGATTTTTCAGTGAGTTTCTACACTCTAACTACTTACACACTCTAATTACTTACACAAAATGGACTCTTGTGAAGCTTTAAGACATGTTAGAATCTTGTTTTCTCATCAAAAACACACCTGGAGTTGTGCTTTGTTTCATTTACACATGTTTGAGTAACACTTTATTATTAGTCTGTGTACATCTCCAAAGCTCAGAATGCTCCGTTCTACCTTATGATGTCATGTAGTGGTAGTTTTTAAAGTTAACAGTGACCTTTTACCTTTAGTTCAGTAGAGATCGGCAATTCCAGGACTGAAATCATCCAAATGATTGTAGTGAAGTGGCCACAGTGGAGCACTTCCTGTATTACCGCATGACATCATAAGGTGGAACAGAGCGTTTCCAGTTTGGGAGGAGAACTAAGCCTACAGTAAATATGCAGGCTTTGTGTGTTAAACATGTGTGAATGAAACAAAACACAACTCCAGGTTTCAAATACAAAGGTGAAAAAACTGATTCACTCAAAAAGTATAAAATAATTTGAAGCCTTTAATACCACATGGAAGATAAATTTAAAATCATGCCACAGTTTCATCAGGACAAACTTGAGATGGCCATCACAGTTCAGATTTAAAGTAACAGGTAGTGCATGTGTTGATTTTAACTTTATCTTCCATGTGGACAGTGTTGCTACGAGTTCACTCCCTACTAAGGCTGCGTTCAGACTGCAGCCTGAAGTGACCCAAATCCGATTTTTTGGCTTCTATGTGACCTGTATCCATTCTTTTATTGACAGTCTGAACGGCACAGATCCGATTTTTTCAAATGCGACCCAGGCCACTTGGGTATGTGGTCCTGAAACCTATACATATCCGATCTTTTGACATGGGACTTCAGTGTGAACGGCCAAAGCGCATTCATCCGACCTACACGTTATCAACAAGCCACAAATGTCACTATTCTGCACTGAAGTAGGCGAAAATTGTTAATGAACTGTGTCACTGAAGCGAAGCACATCACCACTCACCACTCTTGGCTCCGTCTCCGCATCCACACGTTCCTTTACAAAGGACGTCGCTGCCGCTGTCCCACAAAACGCCACGGCCAAAAAACCTCATCCTTCTCCTTCTCAATCTCCTCCCTAAAACAAGTAAGTTGTACATGTTCTGGCTCCGGTACAAGAGGAACTTTAAAATCGCCAGGTGCTGAATACTCGCGTCCATGTTTGGACAACTTCCGTAAACACAGAGCACGCTCGCTGCGGTTGACGTCGTCGTGTCCTCCAGTGCACATGTGGGACACTTTTGGTCCATTTACTGTTCACACAGGGCATCACATACAAATCACATTTAATTGGAAATGTGAACGACCTCGCAAAAACGTTGGATTTCACAAAAAAATCGGAATTGAGCGTTAAGCCCTGCAGTCTGAACGTAGCCTAAGTCAGCGGCGAAGGAAGGGTCGTTACCTTCAACAGCCTTGTTTCTGATTGGCTCTTTGGTAGCTACGATAGTCTAGTCACCTAGTGTGTCCGCTCAGTTTCATTCCTCTCCAGCGACTAGGTCAGAAATCAGAATACACTAGACGGTTTGCAAGAAGTCGTAGAGCTGTGACGCCATGACGTCAAACTCAAGCACCTGTCTGGGTCCCTTTTGTGGTACAGCACAACAGTAAACAAATAGTTGAGATGGACATAGACGAACACATACATTCAGTGTTGGCAACGATTCCCGAGATCGAGGATTTAAAGCTGGAACAAAGAGAATGTTTGGTGAATTTTATCGGGATTTGGCGCATCACATACGTCAAGACCAAATAGCAGCGATTGGTTAAATAAAAAAAGTACCCCCTTACTGTCGAGCGAACAAATTCTAATGCTGCGAGGTCAGACAGTTTCCATGAAGTGAAACCAACTCATGAATCAGGCTACCGATAGTCATGGTTGCAAATTCGAAATACGGTACTTTGCTCCAAATGTGCCCCTATAAACATGAGCTTCGATGAGCTTCATTTGACTGGACCGAACACTATGGGTGACGTCACACTCCCTTAGTCCACTTCTTTAAACAGTCTGTGCTTCATGTGCAGGATTACTCAAGCGTATGTGAATGAAACATATAATTCCGGGTATGTTTTTATGATCCAACAACATCGCAACATAGCAAAAAAGTGATTTGAAAAACTTTTGCACATTCTATCACGTTTAAACTTCAATTCCTGTCTCATACGAGTCCGCAGTGATACCCTTTTTACCTCTGTACAGTGTGAATGCTTAAGCAGGGCCCAGACAGCCAAACAGACAGATAGCCATGTTTTGTCCGGCTCACCCAGACCAAGGCAAACAATCCCTGATCCTATCTCTGTTATCCCGCGATACCGATCTCCATCCACAGCACCTCCTCCTGTCTGCTTTGCTCGCCCGCGGGTGGGGGAGAGAGGATCTACGCCGTAAGCACCCACGGGATCCAAGATAACACCCCGGTTTTATTTTCTGTCCGAGGAGCCGGGCGAGAAGATGGCCGGCGTGTTTGTGTGTAAGCCAATCTGTCTCCCCTCCGGCCTGGCACAAACGCACACGATAAGCCCAGAGAAGATTTGAGTAAGTGGGCCGGGGAAGCTACAATAACATCTTTGCTAGCGGTTTATCCCCCCGGTCTTAACCCCGAATCGCACAGTGTGTACCCCCCAGTCACTGAGAGGAGGGGGAGGTGAGGGTGACGAGGAGGAGGAGGAGGAGGGGTGACGAGGGTGAGCGGGTGCACGGCTGTGGAAGGCTGAGACGGGAGAAGACAGGCATGTGCTTGTGGTCATGTTAAAGGCGAAGATTATAAACATAAGGTTAAAGATATGTGATCTAATTATAGCTACTTTTACTCTAGTGAGTTTTTGGACAGGTTGCACTTCTGTATCGTTTTACCGTTTATGAGCAGGGATGAACGATTTTAAGAAAAAAATGAATTCTTCTGGCAGATATTACGATTTCTATTTCATCCACGTTTTTTTTTTTTTTTTTTTCCAACTCAGGTTTCAGTGCACATGAACATTTGCAAACATCACAGAAACTTGAATCCTGCACCGATGATTTGACGCTGAACCATTTGCGCACATTTGTTTACGTTTTACAGACACAAAACTTAAAACCACATGACTCATTTGCGTAAACTATAAGCTCTGAAAAAACTGCTCGCTCCCTGTGCGCTGATGTGGTTCAGCTTCTGTCGGACTAAAGGACGCGACTCAGTGGAATATGAGTTCTTTCTGTGACAGACGGACGATGTGCTGCTGATGGTGAGTCTGTTCTGTGCTTCTATTGGAGATGGTTCATATTAAACTTTACACGAACGCCAGGTTTAAATCCTCGCCTCCTCGCATTGTGGCTTTGAATTACTTCGCGGTGCATAGACCTCGATGCAGATCCACAAATCCATAAACCGCAACTTTGACGCTCCCAAAATCGTGTTGTCTGAGATTGCGATTTTCGGTCCAAAACAATAGATCGTTCAGCCCTATATATGAGTATTTTCATTCAAGTGATATTATTATTACAAGACTAAAACTTGAACAGGACTGAACTGGATACAATGCAATGGCTGAAGACCTTACGAATGATTGTACTTACTGTCATAATCTGGACTTGAATCAGCGACTTCACGTATCAGTGGTGTGTGGCGGACTGTATACTACTGAACCAGAGAATCCTCGACTGTTGGAGCTGTTGGTTTCATTTTGGTTTCTCTGCTCATAGGATCAGTTAAAGAGGTGTTAAGCCCAATTTATGGTTGTGCATCAAATCGTCTACACATCGAAACGACACAGACAGCAGGGGGAAGCAACGCAGACCATAAGAGCTATGATTTTTCCTCTCTAAATCCACCCTACATACATTTTTGGTACTCCGCTTTCCCGGTTCATTTTGTAAACGCAAACACCATTTTTAAATCCTAGCCTTCTAGCGTTGTGACGGTGAATTACTTCGCGGTGCATAGACCTCAACGCAGATCCATAAATCAAAAACGACGGCAACACAGAACTATAATTTGGCCTTTAGCTCTGAAGCATGAGGCTGGAAGTTCAGAAGTGAATGTTGTGGCGATGGAGTCACTCAATGAGCTTCTTCTATTAGAATTAGATCATCTCCTTGAAGGATATAGTCGAGCTTCTAAACAGATACCGGAGCGACTCTACTCTGAGCTCCTTCCCAAGAAAATCAATATTTTAGCATTTATTCAATTGGGAAATGTGTCACTTTCAGCATGCAAAATATTTAAAAGTGCAAAAAGATGACATAAAACTGAATTCATTTTGTTGACGAAATGGCAACAAGACGTCTGCCCTCTTTTTCTGACCATTCTGCTAAAGACCAGAATACCAATCCAACGAGGTTCATTTGGTCTTCTGATAATTTTTTCAGACCATGAGTTTGTTTTCATACCTGACAGTTTTGAATGCTCACTAGTGCTCTTCCTCATAGTGGTCACGTTTACATTTATCCCTGTACTATAAACCGGGACGAGGGGGCTTTTTTACTCTCACACACCTGGGCTACTGTCCTGAGGAAGTCGAACTGCAGGTGGCGCTGTCGTCCTGCCTCCTCAGGTAGGAAGACAGCGCCAAAACCTGTATAAATCAGATGATCAGACACGTCACGGCAACATCACGTGACCACGAATCTCGAGACTGTCAGGTAAGAAAACAAACTCTTGGCCTGAAAAAAGAACCTAATACCAGAATACCACTACCACAGCAACAGAACCATTACCCTCGTCAGGCTCTCTATCCCCTCCTCTTCACCACCACAGGTATTAGTTGCAAGTTTTCATTTTAATGACCCGTGTACGCCCTATAGATTAGATTTGAGTATCGGCGTGTGTTTACATGCACAAGAGAAATCTGATCCAGAACACCTGGCGACACGTGTCAGTGAATCAGTGTTTTTAGAGTGAGTCTTGCATTTGGAAAATAAAGTAGACTGTACATTTTCAAACCCTCAATCAGAACAATCAGACAGAACTCACATTACTCACATCGGACGTAAGTGTTTCCATGACATTTCCGTAATCTGATAACTCCAGAAGTCAGATATTAATCAGATTTGGTGTGCATGTAAACATAGCCACTGTTTTTACTCATAACTACATCTTAATTAGCAGAGTCTTTAGTCTTGGGTGTGCGGTGGGGCCCTGGTCTGGCTGTGTGTGAATGACTCATGTTATGGGAACAGAGCATGCATCATTTCATTCATATTCATAGAGTCGGTTTGTGGTGAGCCGGAGCAGCAGAGGTCCTCCACAGCAACACTAACGCATAATGAGACCGAGTGAAGGGAGTCCCAGAGAAGTGTGTTTAACTGTGTAAGAACTAGAGAAGTAACGATATTCAAATCTCTCGGTACGGCACTTTCACGATACGCATCTCACGGTTCGATATTTATTGCGATATCCAATCCAGCTTTATTTGTATCACACATTTTACCAACACAATGTCTCCAAAGTGCTGCACAGAGTAGGTATAATATAAATAAATAAGCAAGTCAATAAAAAACATCAAAAATACTCAAATTCGCAGGAAATAAAGTCAATAAAACACAGTCAGAGGAGCACACAATTCACACGCATTTTTCCTTTTTGATTCTGTCATAAGCCAAAAAATTAAGATTTAAAAGTGCTTATAAGACTTATTTCTTCATGTACTAGTAATCAGCACTGAAACTGAGCAAAGGATCATGGTCTATGTAGTTCCCTCTGTTTTTTTTTAGCTGTATTGCTGCACTATAACTAATAATTTAAGCAGAGAGACTTATTATGAGACTTTTGACGATACAATATCATAATATTACGAGTACTAAATATAAATAATGTAGTAGTACAAGTATTCTCATAGGAATACAACTATCGGTAACTATTTTTTTTAAGTCTTGAGAGCTTTTAGTCATGTTAGAACTTTGTTATCTCATCAAAAACAGACCTGGAGTTGTGTTTTGTTTCATTCACACGTTTGAGTAATCCTGCATTATTAGTCGGTCTACATCCGCAAACCTCAAAACGCCCTGTTCCACCTTGTGATGTCATGAAGCAGTATTGAAGTTAACAGCTACCTTTTACTTATTACTCAGTAGAGATCGGCAATTCTTGGGCTGAAACAATCCAAATCATTCTGGTAAAGGTGTATGGCTATGTCCATTTATGTATACAGTCACACAACTTTAGTAATATTTTAACAATAACAGCCCAATTAGTGCAATTTTTGGCTTCTCCACATCTTCGATTTTGAGTACACGCGAAAAACAGGAGTACATGGACAGTTAATCTACATTCAGATTCAGTTTTAGACATTGTAAAATCAACTTTCATAGGGACTACAGGTGGAAATTCTGTCATTGTTTAAAAGGGTTTGGTGTTATAAGTACTTTTTACTTCAGCCTAAACCCTTTCGGTCATGATCCATGGGGTTGTAGTCTATGTTTTGTTATGTTTTGTTTTGTAGTGCTGCAAAACTAAAACTACTACTACAACTACTACTAAAGAAATTGGCATGTTTTGCTATAACTTGGTACCAGCTTTAGTACACTTTCCCTGTACAAACGTATTTAATAATTATTGATTTATTTTGCACATACGTAACATACATAACAATAAAAACGCACAGTTGATAAAAAAAAGTAGGTGCTGGAAGAGGCAAAAAAACACAAACATATTATTTTATATTAATGCCTCCATTTTATGCATTAAAATTGGGGATGTAACGATATCCAAATCTCATGGTACGATATTTATTGCGATATTTATGGAGAGGCTGATATAATTGTATATAGGACACTTTTTTTGCTTTTAAACTGCCTTGACGATATTTTGCTGTGAATTATTACCATCTTAATCCCAAGAATTCAAGTAAAAAACATGTTTCTTCACTGAAATGCATCATGGGATATGTAGTTCCTTATGTTTATAAGCTGTTGCTACTATAAAACCATGTATTTAAGCAAAGGAACTTGTGATTCGATATATTGTGACAGCCCACGATATTATTGCGAAACTTTTGATGATACGATATCACGATATTTCGATTATTGTTACATCCCTAATTAAAATTGAACATTATAGCTTGGATTAAAACACAATGAAACATCCCAAACTTGAATAATTATCAAACATTAAAATTTCCTCAAACTCTAAACGTTTCTGATGCCGTCACTAACCAAATGTAAAAACTGGCTCCAGAATTTCCCACCTTTGTTTCGTAGACAAAACTGAGCTCTTGATGTAACATTTTGGAACATGAAAAGTAAAATTTGATGAGTTTTGTATCTATGAATCCCCTACACACATAAAAGTAAAATCAAAGAAGGTATAATTTCCTGTAAAAAGCCTCATGTCTCTCGTGTACATACGGCGGTCATGTAGTCGGTGAGAGCGTCTGTTTTTGCACACTGCACTAACATGTGGGGAGCAGGGCCCGGCCGAACCCGCTGCGGTCTCCTATTTAAATAAGCCTCTCACTAATGTAGCCTTTCACATGAGCGCCGCGCTGAGCATTAGCATAGCGGCGTGTTTATAGAGAGAGCGGCTACGCGACCTTTGACCCGCCCAATGTAAAATGACGTTATGTAAAAGATTCTGCGTTTTTACGGTAAGTGCTCGTAAGTTTTAATGACGCCAGGGCACGGTTTGATGTGGGTTCGAGCGAAGAACTTATAGAAGGTTACAGTATTACTATGGAAGAAAATATAATAACAGTATGAATATATGATTATGTACAATTAAAATAAAATGGGTATTACAGTAGCTCCGACTTGTAACATACGTGGGTTGCATTCAGTACAATTTGGCTAGATCCAGTACTGAAATATTCTTTAAGCAGCTCTTAGGTTCAAAGTAAGAACACTGTGTCCATCTGCGCTGAATTACCGTATTTTTCAGACCATAAGGCGCACTAAAAATCCTTTAATTTTCGACAGAGCACCTTATGTATTAATTCTGGTTGTGCTTACTGACCTTGAACCATTTTTTTGTGGTGCACGGCGCTCAAAAATTTGTCAAAATGTTTTAGTACGACTTTGGTAAACTACAAAGCCGCACGACTTGATGGATTGTCGGAGCTACTGTAGTCAGGAGCCTTGCAAAGTCCGACAGAACCTGACCGCATCAGCGCAAAAAGAGCGAGCTGTATTTTTCAGAGCTTATAGTTTATGCAAATTAGCCATGTGGTGTTAAGTTTTGGTTCTGTAAAATATAAACAAATGTGCACAAAGCTGCATTAAACACATTATTACTCAATATTATATTCCAGTCCTCGTCGTAGGAAATAAAAATCCAAGTTTAAATTATCTACCCACATTCACATTCATAATACACATTCACCAAGACATTCGTGGATGCCTGGGCTAAGGGATCAGTCTCAAGTGTCGTCCGTTTGTTTCAATTAATAAGCCTTATATCCGGTTTGGGCGAGTGGGGCTGTATTTTTTAAAGAGTGTATTTGACATACAATATTTTAAACTATTCATTCTTATTATTATTTGTGCTGCTGCTGTTGACCTGGACCTGTGTGCAGTATTTCGTTTCTGTGTATTTTTTTTATACTGAAATGACAAATAAATTCAGATTCTGGGTGCACCTTATGTATGAAAATAGACGAGAGAATTCAACATTGCTGATATTTTGTGCCTTATAATCCAGCTTTTAGTCCGAAAAATATGGTAATAAGCATTTTTATCATCTGCAAATCTAGACGTAATGCTGGTGCGCTGTTAGCATCCTAGTTGTAATGCCATGTCACCTTTATTCATAACCAGGATCAACAGTGCGACAGAGCAGCTCTTCTTTCTGCTTCATTTAAGACCTGTTTCTGTTCGCTGGTGTTTTTCCAGCTCTTGCAAAGCATCATGGTCTATACTGATCAAGGTGCATTGTGGGAAATTTTTACTTTTTCACCAGCTGGACATTTGGACACAACTAAAAATGGTGTGTCATAAGTAGAGAATAAATCGTGGACATTCAGACAGAGCCAAACATTTGATATCACCACCAGATTAAATCAATAAAGGCAGTGAAATATCCAAATATATAAAGCGTGTACCAAAAACTACATTTCAAATCCAAAAACATTCACTGACTGGAAGTGACACATTGACAGTAGCCCGCGTACGCCCACATGAGGTTCTGATTACAGGAGCCCGCGCGGGTCAAAAGCAGTGCTCCTCCATTGGTTCTGCTCCTGTTGTTTGGAGCCACTGTCACAGCAGATAAGAGAACAGGCTCCAAAGACAGGTACGTAACACAACCGCAACTACACACAGGTCCACACAACCACAACTACACACAGATCTATATAACCACTACACACAGGTCCGTAACACAACCGCAACTGCACACAAGTCCACACAACCACAACTACACACAGGTCCACACAAACCACAACTACACACAGATCTATATAACCACTACACACAGGTCCGTAACACAACCACAACTACACACAGATCTATATAACCACTACACACAGGTCCGTAACACAACCGCAACTACACACAGGTCTGTAACACAACCACAACTACACACAGGTCCACACAACCACAACTACACACAGATCTATATAACCACTACACACAGGTCCGTAACACAACCGCAACTACACACAGGTCTGTAACACAACCGCAACTACACACAGGTCCACACAACCGCAACTACACACAGGTCTGTAACACAACCACAACTACACACAGATCTATATAACACTACACACAGGTCCACACAACCGCAACTACACACAGGTCTGTAACGCAACCACAACTACACACAGATCTATATAACCACTACACACAGGTACACACAACCGCAACTACACACAGGTCTGTAACACAACCACAACTACACACAGATCTATATAACCACTACACACAGGTCCGTAACACAACCGCAACTACACACAGGTCCACACAACCGCAACTACACACAGGTCTGTAACACAACCACAACTACACACAGGTCCGTAACACAACCGCAACTACACACAGGTCCGTAACACAACCACAACTACACACAGGTCCGTAACACAACCACAACTACACACAGGTCCACACAACCACAACTACACACAGGTCCACACAACCACAACTACACACAGGTCTGTAACACAACCGCAACTACACACAGGTCCACACAACCACAACTACACACAGGTCTGTAACACAACCACAACTACACACAGGTCCGTAACACAACCACAACTACACACAGGTCTGTAACACAACCACAACTACACACAGGTCCGTAACACAACCACAACTACACACAGGTCCGTAACACAACCACAACTACACACAGGTCCGTAACACAACTACACACAGGTCCGTAACACAACCACAACTACACACAGGTCTGTAACACAACACCGCAACTACACACACAGGTCCACACAACCACAAACTACACACAGGTCCGTAACACAACCACAACTACACACAGGTCTGTAACACAACCACAACTACACACAGGTCTGTAACACAACCGCAACTACACACAGGTCCGTAACACAACCGCAACTACACACAGGTCCGTAACACAACCACAACTACACACAGGTCCGTAACACAACCACAACTACACACAGGTCACACAACCACAACTACACACAGGTCCACACACAACCACAACTACACACAGGTCCACACAACCACAACTACACACAGGTCTGTAACACAACCGCAACTACACACAGGTCCGTAACACAACCACAACTACACACAGGTCCGTAACACAACCGCAACTACACACAGGTCCGTAACACAACCACAACTACACACAGGTCTGTAACACAACCACAACTACACACAGGTCCGTAACACAACACACACAACTACACACAGGTAACACACGTAACACAACACACACAACTACTACACACAGGTCCGTACAACACAACTACACACAGGTCTGTAACACAACCACAACTACACACAGGTCTGTAACACAACCGCAACTACACACAGGTCCACACAACCACAACTACACACAGGTACACACAACCACAACTACACACACTGTAACACAACCACAACTACACACAGGTCTGTAACACAACCACAACTACACACAGGTCTACACAACAACACAACTACACACAGGTCCATAACACAACCGCAACTACACACAGGTCCACACAACCACAACTACACACAGGTCCGTACAACCATTACTTGTAATCGCATCTTTCCCAACATCTTCCTGGTTTGTGACTTAAGCATGAATAGAGCATTTACCGGTCTTAAAAATGTGTATATTTCTGTCTAAAAATATTCTAAATTCAAAAATGACCACAGAAAAGTTAAAGTAAAACTAAAAACCTAACCTGTCTATCACTCTGAATTGAGTTCCAGACATTATCAGTCAGGGATGGTTCTCACTGAAAACGATCGAAAAACGTGGTGTGTATAAATATTAAAATATCGATATATCGTATCCTTTAATCTGATGATACACTATAGATATCGTGAGCTGCTGTATCGATATATTGCCAAGAGTATTTTTAAGTATATTTTACTCAAGAGGAAGGAAACTCATTTATGTGACACATTTGACATTTTCAATGTTTTGATGAGTAAAATGTTTGTGTTTCATATGAACTTTGCACAAGTGGTTTAACAGAGACTTTTAGTGTCACAGCCATGATTTATCCAATTATTTTTGATTGGAATATATCAAATCAAATCGAAAGCTCACTGTATCAAAATATGTATCATATCATGACCTGTGTGTCGAGGTATGTATTGTATTGGCAACTCCTTTATGATATCCATCCCTAGTCGTGATGATTATTTGAATCCGGCTGATTAAAGTGTCACAACACCAGAACAAGCAAAAAAAAAATCTAACTTATTTTATTTTGAGAGAAAAGCACAGACATCTTCCCTGTCCAGAAATGCACAAATCTCTTACCTTCTGCGTGTTTTTCACAAACAAAATAGTCTGTATTTTCACTAAAATAGGCTGAAGTACATCTGACTGTGTTGCCGTGTTTTGGTTCATTTGGGCACTTCTCCTTTGGCTTCTGCACGAACCTCAATGCTGCTCTGATAGGCTCTGCTGTTCACGCTGAGGTCACAAACCAGGAGGACGTTTGGAAAGATGCGATTACAACTTCCCAGGCCCAGTTTTCCTCACCTCCACGTCAATGTAGCTTATGTTCGTCTAATGAACAATTACAACTATACCTCAGTTTTCATCATTTTTCCCACTGCCACACAACTCCGACACAGCTCTGATGAGAAGAGATGAGGCCCCAAATTCAAGATGATTCCAAACAGCACATACGAATGCAGTCTTCATTTTACCTCTGATCACATTTACTTCAGTGGGTTTTATCTCAGTCGGTCGGTGAGCCCAGTGTCGGGAACTACACCGGAAGTTGTCATCGCATGTTTCCAAGCGTCTTCCTGGTTTGTGACGTAACGTGAATAGAGCCTACTGCAACTCATTTTCACTTTAACATATTTCACTCCCATTAGAGGGACATTTATCTGTCAAAATAAAAGTCTACGTGCTTGTACCCTTTTGCATAAACTGAAATTGTTTAAAGAAAATGTAAAAAATCTTGTTGAAAGCATCTGAAACCCAGAATATCTAAAATAAAGTGAACCAACATCTATGAATGGGATTGTACGCTTAGAAACTAAATTAAAATCGAAAATGCATTATAAAAACTCACATCTTGCAGATACTTGCCAACAAATCCAACAATCAATACTCAAATTCCAAAGTAGATTACGCCCTGAGAGCTACATCCAAAAACTCCAATAGCGTAAATTATCTCTTTACTTCCACACATTGATCTGCGGGGACATTGACTATAAGGTTATGGCCTGTAGTGTCACTCTATTGTGTCTTCATGGACCATTAACTGGACACGTCCTCCCCCCGTCTCGTCTTTAACCCCGGGACACGTGGTCATAACTAAATGTCCGACCTCTTGAGTTCATTTATCAGCTCATAAAGTGGTCACTGGTTTCTCAAAAGGGCAATATGTCATTACTATATCAAGTCTGTGAACGGGTGTACGGCGAGGAAGGATAAAGGGTTTGGCGTTTTGGTTAAAAGTGAAAAGAGTTTAAAGTGCATATGAGAGATTTTTGTGTGTTTCTAATTCTGACTTGGTTTGGTGGGACAATATATGTGCTAAATATTTATCGTAGTTTTAGTTAAAGGTGTCTAAATTTGTGGTTGGGGGTCCATCACTTGCTGGAGATGTCATTTCTCGGCCTGAAATGTTCCACAGTGTGACATTAAACAGCTCTACTTTACATTTATTCAATTCCAAGTGGTTTTATAGCTCAAAAATACAATTCTGACTGTGAGCCTTGTCACCTCTCCACAGATCTGATCTCTAAATTGGGCTACGTTTATATGTTGACGGTTTGAACAGAAGACGCAAAAGTGGAGTCGCGTCGCTCGAAGGTCCGACGCATGGAAATGACTCGACATGTTTGTTTCTGTGAACTGTATATGTGACGTAAACGTGTACGTGAGCAGATCTGACCAGAGTTTTGCGTCTTGGGCAGTGTAGACGGAAACGCTACGGCGGAGTCTATTCAACTTTTCCACTATGGACGGTGGTTTCAGTTTTTTGCATTTTTAAGCCCCAAAAACTCTGTCACCATCTAAACGAAAGGCACTTGCGATAAAATATTTTGTTGTTTTTACCCGCAAGTGTTCTCGTGTAAACAGGCCCTCAGTCTGTTTTAGTCTCCACGAAGACAGAAAGGTTTAATACCACACTGTGAAACATTCCAGACAAAGCAATCGTCAAGCAACATCTCCATGGAGAAAACATTCAACGGACCCTCCACTAGAAAAGTTACACAGTGCACTAGGGATGTAACAATATCCAAATCTCTCGGCCCGATATTTTCACGATATACATCTCACGGTATGATATTTATTGCGATATTTGGTGGAGGCCAACAAAACTGCGCCTTGACAAGACTTAATCCAAAGAACTAAGACTTAAAAGTGCTTAAAACTGATATTTCTTCATGTAGTTTGCACCAAAAGGGAGCAAAGGATCATGGTCTGTGTAGTTCCTTCTGGTTTTTTTTTTACTATTCCTGCACCATAACTCTTAATTTAAGCAAAAAGACTTGTAATTCGATACATTATGATGGTCCACGATATTATTGAGAGGCTTTAACGATACGAGATCACGGTATTTTGGTTATTGTTACATCCCTACAATCCACATTTAAGTGTCGAAAATACTACAAGGCACAAACAAATAATGACTTCTAAAACAAAATTCCTCTACCTACGTTATCAGTACCACAAATTTCATCTAAAACGCAAAGACTATTTACGCACAAAGAATGCAAACAGTTTAAAACAGCAAATCTAGTCATCTGGTCAAGTTAAGATGACTTGAATTAAGAAAGTTATATCATGATTATCATATTAGTAAAATTATCTGCCAGTGGAATAAGACTTTTTGTACTTAAAATCTGAAAATACGAAAAATGTGACACTTAAAATAAGAAAAACAACAACTTTTTGCACTTAAAATAAGAAACAAAATCGAATGTTGCTTAAATGAACAAAAACACACTTATTCCATTAGTGAATTTTACTTTTCAAGTTGAATCGACTCAAATAAAGTAAAACGTTCTTAATTTAAGTCATTTTAACTTACCTAGATATTTTTTTTCCCCCAGTGAACATTAATGTCATAAAATAAAAGTCATTGTTACCTAAGCATTTAGACATGCTTGGTCTTTGTTGACATTACGGTTGCTCGGTAACAGTTATGGGATTAGATCTAGTCTACATACAGTACGTCATATCTGTCACACATGTCCCATCGGGAAGTAAAATGATAAACGTGACCAAAAATGACACAAAAAAGAAAAGAAAATCCTAAATACCATGATACAGACTTTAAATACTTTACAGAAAGGACTAGTCTAACCTGCCATATGCACTTTCAATAGAGAAACGGAGCTATGGAGCAAAATCATTGCGTATTTTGTCCAAGTATAAAGAAAGCAGTAAACTGCACTTAGGCCTATGCGAATATTTTGGAGAATTTTGGATAATTTTTTGAATTTTTGTGTGCATACTCAAGAAAATTAAATAAAAATAGAAAAATAGAAAATGCATAAAAAAGTCACATCTTGCAAATACTTCAAGATACCAACAGAACCAACAACCAATAGAAATATGTGTGTTTTCGTAAGGAATCAACTGCATGATACGACCATTGTAAAAGTAAACAACAACATAAACTTGTCAACACAACAACACAAAGCCTAAAATGTAAAAATCTCAAAGATGTCCGAAAGATCTTGAAGCAAACAGAAATAAAAGCGGATTCCAAGCGGTCCTACCTTTTTGATGCAGCTGTCTGGTGAGGAGTCTTCGTGGTCATTCATCATCTGAAAGACAAGACAACAAAATTTAGATAAACATGTACGAGACAATTCACAGACAAAATCAAGCTGGGATAAAAGCTGTAAAGCCCAAGTTAACTCAACTCAAAAATATGAAGCAATATTCATTTTTAAAAATCCATTCATTAAAAAATACGTTTCCCATTTTGAAATATCTAGTCTCAAAAGTGTCAAAACGTGTCCCCACTCACGGTAAGAATGTATGAGTTCATTTCAAGGTATTTTTAAGCACAAACAACTGAATAAATGCAAGATAGATAGAAGTTTAATGCCCTACTATGGAACATTCCGGAAAAATCTGTTACATATCTAGTAGGTGACAGACCCATTACATGAAAAGTTACACACTGAACCATAAATGAATCAATAGGATAGCGTTCATTTATTTAATATTTTTTATTTTTTTTTTTTAACATTGTATTTTTTTACTATACATTTTTTTTTACAAAATATTTTTACTATACATTTTTTACAATTTTTGTACTATACATTTTTTGCTCAAAAATTGTACTACACATTTTAAACTATTTTTTTTTACTATTTTTTTTTCTTTTACAATATTTACTATACATTTTTTACAAATTTTATTTACTATACCCTTTTTTTTACTTTTTTTTTTTTTTAAAACTTTTTTGTATTTATTGTATAAATTTTTTTTATGTAGGTTTATATTATTTATTTTTATATATATTTTTTTTCTTTTTCCTATTTTTACTATAAAATTTTTGTATGTAGGTTTATTTTGATTTATATTATTTATTTTTATTTATTTTTTTTTTTTACCTTTTACTATTTATTTAAATAATTAATTATTATTATTTACCTTTTTTTTTTACTATTTATTTAATTAATTTTTTAATTATTGTTTTATGTAGGTTTATTTTGGTTTATTTATTTTACTTTTTTTTTTTCTTCACTATTTATTTATTTTTGTTTTTTTTTTATTTTTATGTAGGTTTATTTTGGGGATGATTTGTTGAAAACCCCCTTTCACCAGCGTTCCAGATGTGCACCAGTGTACCCATTACGCTGTCAAGAAGATGTGTTTCTCTGACCGGCCAAATGGGAGCAATTACCCCAGAGATACTTAGGACAGTGTTTCCAGCCTACTTACACGGCGTTTAGACCCAGAGCCAGGCACCGGCTCTGGGGCCCGTTTGATATGGGCCAGAGGTAAACATGTCTACCCCACAACAGGCACAAGACAACCCGGCTAAACGCTAACACTTGAGTACTGTGAGTAAATACAACAGTAAGTATTTTAGAAAGCTTGGGCGCATCCCTCATGTTTAGTCTGAGGTGAGGCGCTTTGTTTTTCATTTTTCTTTTTTTACATAATTTTTTTTGGAAATGAAATCCTATGTTTTCCCACAAATTGTATATTGTAAAAGCGACAATCTTATAATTAGTCTGTCTACAGCTCTAAAGCTCAAAATGCTCAGTTCCACCTTGTGATGTTGTGAAGCGTTAGTTTTCAAGTTTACAGCAAAATTTTACCTTTAGTTCACGAGAGATTGGTAATTCCAGGGCTGAAATTGATCCAAGTGATTCTAGTGAAGGTGTAAGGAGTTTAAAAATGCAATGGAGCACTTCCTGTATTACCACATGGCATCAACTTTTGTCCACTTGACAAATTGATTTTCTCCTTTTGCTATGGAAACAACATTATAACACAAATCAGAAAATAGTGTAATATGGACCATTTATTTGTACTACAGTGACAAGATGGCCAAGTATAGATTAAAGCTAATAAAACTGATGTGAATTATCCAATTAGAAATCCAACGAAGTCATGGGTTTTGTTGTAGTATCATTAAGGAACATGAATACTACAGTAAAACAGCCACACATTTGACCACAGAACTGCTCAAAACGAGTCCAGTGTTAATTTATTGTCTTCAAAACCAAGCAGGAGATGTTCAGATTTCTACCTGTGACGCAACAATCCATGGAAAATTCAAACACAGTGATTTCAGAGGCTCAGGGCACGACGACTATTGGACACTCAAAAACACTTTACAAATCATAATTCGTTCACTCAATACCCAATGATGGTAAACCACTACTGTAGCCATAGCTGCCCTGGGACAGACTGACGGAAGCGAGGCTGCCAATCTGCGCCTTCGACCCTCTGACCAGCACCAAGACCACACACACACACACCACTTTCATACTAGGCAATGTGGGTGAAGTGTCTTGCCTAAGGACACAATGACTCTGATGACAATGAGTCTCCCATCCAAGTACTAACCAGGTCAGGCCTTGCTGAGCCTTTGAGATCTGATGGGATCAGGGTTTGACAAACCGGTGTTACCACAAATGGAGCAAAATACAACAAAACACAGGTATGTTTTTAATGAGGGAACAATAATGACATGGTTAACAAAAAAGTAAAAAATAAATTGTGCATAGAGGAAAAAAAAACAATAATATTTTCTTCATTGTCTCCAAAACCAAAATGAAAAAAACAAATAATGATTTGTTTTTTTTTTGTTTTTTTTTGTTTTTTTTATTTTTTGATTTTGTATTTAAATGAATAATGGAAAAAATGGATAACGGCTGTTTCCCATTTCCGTGATTTAAACTGTGCTGCCGGACTTTAGGGCCACATACAAACTGAACCAGGACTGAACAGGACTAAACCAGGACTAAACCAGGACTAAACCAGGACTAAACCAGGACTGAACCAGGCCTAAACTAGGACTGAACCAGGACTGAACCAGGCCTAAACCAGGACTGAACCAGGACTGAACCAGGCCTAAACCAGGACTGAACCAGGACTGAACAGGACTAAACCAGGACTAAACCAGGACTACACCAGGACTAAACTAGGACTGAACCAGCACTGAACCAGGACTGAACAGGACCAAAGCAGGACTAAACCAGGTCTAAACCAGGACTAAAACCAGGACTACACCAGGACTGAACCAGAACTGTTCCCAGGACTGAACCAGGTCTAAACCAGGACTAAACCAAGTCTTAACCAGGACTAAACCAGGACTACACCAGGACTAAACCAGGACTAAACCACGACTAAGCCAGGACAAAACCCGGTCTAAACCAGGTCTAAACAAGGTCTAAACCAGGACTAAACCAGGACTAAACCAGGACTACACCAGGTCTAAACCAGGACTAAACCAGGACTAAACCAGGTCTAATCTTGGACTAATCTTAGACTTGAGAGATCGAGAGCGGGAGAACCTTGAGCCCGCGGAGCTCTGAGCTGGTCCTTTCTCCTGTGGTCACCCGATGGTCTACGTGAGCGCACCTCCGGGCCCATCCCGACACTCAGTCCTGGTTTAGTCCTAGGTCAGTCCTGGCTTAGTCTTGGTTCAGTCCGCATGCGGCGCAAAACTCTGGCATTGCAGTTTAAGCCATGGAAACGGGAAAAAAATGAATCAATATCCGTGTTTTCATTTTGGTTTTGGAGGTTAAAAAAAATATATATAAATCAAGAAAATTGTTGTTTTTTTCATTTTCTTATTTTTACTTTTATTTTGAAAAACGCATGAACGAACGATACACGGATTACCAGTAAACCCAACCCCTTTTTTCCCTCTTTTTGCACCTGGTCCGGACCCTCCACAGCACATACACGACTCTGTATGACACTCTCCCCGCACAGAACATACAAAAACAGTCAAATTCCCCGAGCCACTGCCCCGGCACCTGAACACATCTTGTATCCTGCAGGTGGCCTCGTATACTCTTGTTGTTTTGCTTTGAGGTCATAGGAGCCGGAGAGAGAAGCCAGTGCCCAGACACTTTGTAATTACCCCGGCACAGGCCCACTGTTTTCCCTCCCGAAGACGTATCGACGCAGGAGCGGAGAGGTGGAAAGTCCGGGCGCTCGCTGCTTTCTCAGGCGTCTCGGGGCAGCTCTGTTATTTGGGTTTGTACCAGTCACTTTGAGATGACGCTGACACCGCTCATAAATCATACGCTCGCTCCAATCACATTTTCCTTCACTAATTAATAGCTTATTTATTTGCTTTCTGGTGTTCGCCGGAGGGCTGTGGGGTACGCTCGGTCCGCGGGAATGTGTGCGCGCGGATGTGCTGAGGACGGCGTTGAAAGAGCGTCTCCACCTGTTTTGGCGCGTTGGCTCTAGAACGCCAACTCGGGTTGCGCGTTTAAAGATGCAATGTGTAACTTTTCTGGTGGAGCATCCGTCATCTGCTTGTTTCTATGGACATGCCATCGCCTTGCCTGGAATGTTTCACAGTGTGGCATTAAACAGCTCTACTTTACATTTATTTGCAGGTGGTTTTATAGCTCAAAAATACAGTATCTAGAAAAACATTCATTCTAACGGTGAGCGGGGTCGCCTCTCCACAGATCTGACTTGTAACTTGGTCTGGTTTGGTCTTCATGAAGATAGAACGGTTTAATGCCATACTGTGTAACATTCCAGACAAAGCAAGAACATGTCCATGAAGAAAAACGTTTGACGGGCCCTTCAAAGTTACGTGAAAGACGTGATGTGTACCTTTTTTGGAGATTCTTTTTGCTTTGATAAGAATGTTTCACAGTATAGCTTTAGAACAGGGGTGGGCAATTATATTTTCCATGGGGGCCACATGAGAAAATATTGTGCAGGGTCAGGCCTTTCTTAACTCAGTTCTGCATAATATTAATTGTATTTCTTTATTAAAAGCTGTAAATGTTGTTTTGACGAGCTGGTCAGACTGTTAAGAGTTTATGTTGTGACTAATCAATGAAAAAACTGAGGTTGTCTTACAAAAAATGTCATTAAAAACAGCTCTAAAATAAAAGCAATGCAGCTTTAGTCTATGTATGAGGTGAAATTATCAAATATGTTTGTTTTGTAATTCCATAGAAGCTTAAGAAGGCCGGACATAGTCAAGCAAAGGGCCGTATGTGGCCTGGGAGCTGGACGATGCCCAGGTCTGCATTAGAAGGAAACCTTTTCAAAATCAACTTTTTAGAGCTTTTAACCATGTTATATTCACCTTATTTCGGCTGTTACCATAGACACCACCATTGTCACAGTTTTATTTTGCATGTGTCTGCCGATCTTGACAGCAAATAAGTTCTACACCAGGGTCTCCAACCTTTTTCCTCTGGTGAGCTACTTTTACAAAGTGAAAATGCCAGAGAGCTACTAGTTTTAGCGGTCACAAGAAACTGGGCATATACAAGCACCATGTCCCGCCTGAGATGAGGTACAATAAGATGTCTATAAAACATAAACCATTATCCCTTTATTCGTGCACAAACTTGGGCATCAAAATGATACATGTACAAAAGTAAAGGCATTTAATTAATCAAATTTTACTTATTCAGCACAGTACATGTAATTCAGAAATCCCGTGGCGAGCTAGTTGGAAGCGGGTGGAGACCTACAAAACCGTTTTAAAGCCTCCCAGAGAATCAATGCATCAGATCAGGACTAAAGAAATCAGAATAAAAAAAATTATAATCCAATCATTAGATCTGGTTTTTGGTGGGGGTTTACAACACAAAAGAAATCAAAACCAAAAACACCTGGTTGCACGTGTCAACTGTTGTGTTCTGAAGACCAAGTACCATGAATTTTAAAATAACTTAACATTTTTTCTTTCATTTTTGTCTTTGCCACATTTATTTTGCAGATTTTTCCTTGAAAGAAATCACTAGTACTCCTCACATCAGAAGCATGACAACTCCAGAAATCAGGTTATGATTGGATTTCTGCACGTTTTAACGTAGCCACTGTTCCCCTGACGTGTTCTTCATCCATACTCCGGTCCATCTTTCGCCCACACACCCGGGTCCCCCCTCCCCCTCCTCGTGACCCCCTCCTCAGGCTGAAAAACATTAAGGCATCGGGGCTTGTCTGGAGCAGTTTCGGGTTACTCTCACACAATTGGATACACACATATTTACACTGGGCAGTCCTATAGTTGTGCGGACGCCTGCTAGCATTTTGGACAAGTAGGTAAACTGTTGCAGCTGGATCTGTGCTCCACTCCGAAGGGGAAGTCCTCTCTCTCTCTCTTCTTCTCCGTCTCGCGTTTTCGCTCTACCCCGCTCGCCCGTCTCTCTCGGAAATTTTACAAGCGCATTCCTACTCCCAGATAAAACGACCGCTACTTTTAATCAGCGCTTGTTGGTAGCGAAATGGTTGCAATAAAAAATATAACGCAGGTCTCTGGTCTCAAAGTGTGGTCTGAGTACTGTTACTTTTAGATTGATGGGAGAACCGGAGCAACCGTAGAAACGCACGCTCAGGCTTAAGGAGAAAATGAAAAGTTCACACAGAAAGGCCCCACGTGGTAAAGGAACTGAACCCACAACCTTATTTCAAGGGTTAAACTTATTGCGTACCGTATTTTTTGGATTATAAGGCGCAATATCAATAATGTTGAATTGTCTCGTCTATTTTCATACGTAAGTTGCACCAAATTATAAGACACATTAAAGGTTGTATGGAGGATTTTTTTTTTCAGTTTCAAATTGTCAAAGAAAGTTTAAAATACCATTACAGAGACGCAGCAGCCTTGTAATTATGATGACCAAAAAAAAAAAAAGAATGAAAATCTATGAACTGTGGATGTAGTGAGACCAGATAAACATCAGCCAATAGATAACAAGGCTCCCTCATTTTCTATTGGCTGCTAAGTTGTCAATCAAACTCCATACGTTTCTAGTGTAACTGACTGGTCGGCGCGCAGGGATTATGTGGTTTATGCAGCGGTTCTTAGAGGCTTTTTCAAACTGTAGCTTCCTTGCAGTTCACACAAAGTTTGTTGCGATGGCGAATGAGAATCCATGACCAGTTCGCCGCAAAAGAAAGTCCATTTTCGAGGTCGCTGAAAGAAGAAGAGAAAGGGAAAAGGAACAAAGCCAAACTGAGGTGATTCTTGGAGATTCCTTCCAGCGATTGTGCGACTGAAGCAGATGAAGGGTCTAAAAACTGAGGTGTTGGTTGCTAAATTACTTCTGGACAGGTCACTTCAACAGTAATTCTGAACACGCACCGACTGTAAACAAGTGTGATTTCTAGAGTAAGGAGGCGGGAGGAGATGTTTCTACTGAGGGAGCTGTGGAGGAGGAAGATGGCGTCTCGCATGCACAATATTTGAAGAAGGACTGTGACTGTATTTCTCTTCCCTTAAAAAATCCTTTATACAACCTTTAAGCGAAACAAATGGACGACACTTCAGACTGATCCTTTAGCCCAGGCGTCCACGATCCATCGGCAGATCGTGGCGTACTTCGCCCAGCGTTGCCTCCCTGTCTTGGTGAATGTGGATTATGAATGTGAACGTGGGTGGATAATTTGTATTTTTTATTTCCTATGAGGACGACTCAAATATACATTGAGTAATAATGTGTTTAATACAGCTTTGTGCACATTTGTTTACGTTTTACAGAAATTAAACTTAAAACCACATGGCTCATTTGCATAACCACATTGCTCCTTGTGCGCTGACGCGGTCACCTTCTGTTGGACTTAGGGCCTGTTTACACAAGAATGCTTGCAGGTAAAAACAACAAAATATTTTATCAGAAGTGACTTTCGTTTAGACAGTGATGGTGGTTTTTGGGGCTGAAACCACCCTCCAGACTGGAAAAGTTGAATATGCTCCACCGTAGCGTTTCCGTCTACACTGCCCAAGACGCAAAACTGACACAAAACTGTAAACAGAAACCTGGCATGCATACCCAATCGAATTCCACACAATTTTGCTAAACACGGAATAAAAAGTGAAGACGCAATGCCACTTTTGCGTCTTCTGTTCAGACCGTCATCATATAAACGCAGCTTTACTCCGTGAGGCTCCTGACTACAGTCACCGTAATGCTCCGACAATCCATCAAGCGGTGCGGCTTCGTAGTTTACCAAAGTCGTACTTCTGACAGATTTTTGAGCATCGTCTACCACATAAAATCAGTTCGAGGTCAGTAAACACAACCAGAATTAATACATAAGGCGCACCGGATTAAAAGGCGCACTGTCGATTTTTGAGAAAATTTGAGGATTTTAAGTGCGCCTTATAGTCCAAAAAATACAGTATATTCCCAAATGTTGCTCTATGAGTGCTTGTCATCTGATCCGAAGGTCAGCGGTTACAAACAAATAAAAATATGAATACTACCATTTGTTTACTGAGCAAGCTTTTGTTTATGGCAAAATGTTAAGTGGTTACCATGGTGACACAATGTGCACATTACCTAAAACAGCCAAAGGAAAAAAATAATAATAATAACTTCAGATTTTCAGAAGCCTGTGATCATGATCCTGTTTACGAGTTTGATTTTCAACAAAAACATGAGAGCGACTAACTGGAAAATCGTGAAAAACGAATGGTCCTTGGGCAAGCATTTATCTATGGCAAAATGATAAGCAGTTACCATGGTGACACAATAAGCAAAAACGGTCCAAAATGTTTTAAAATAGTCTGAAAACTCAAGAAGAAAACTATTTACAGGTTTTCAGGAGCCTGTAATTAACTAATTAACTAATTAATTAATTCATGATCCTCTTTATGTGTTTGATTTTCAACAAAAAGGCAAGACTGACTAACTGTAAATTGTGAAAAACTGTTGGAGAATGGTCCTTGGGCAAGCATTTGTCTTTGGCGAAATGTGAAGTGGTTGCCATGGTAACACAATGCACACATTAGCAAAAACAGTCCAAAAAAGTTTTGAAATAGTCTGAAAACTCAAGAAAAAAAAATCTATTTACACATTTTCAGGAGCCTGTGATCAACAGGAGATTTCATGATCCTGTTTATGTGTTTGATTTTCAGCAAAAAGATGAAAGTGACTAACTGGAAAACTGTGAAAAACTATTGGCGAACGGTCCTTGGGCAAGCATTTGTCTATGGGGAAATGTGAAGCGGTTACCATGGTGACACAATGTACACATTAGCAAAAATGGTTTGAAAACTCAAGAAAAAAACTATTTACACTTTTCCAGGAGTCTGTGATCAACACGAGAATTCATGCTCCTGTTTATGTGTTTGATTTTCAGCAAAAAGACGAGTGACAAACTGAAAAACTGTGAAAAACTGTTGGCAAATGTTCCTTGGTGAAATGTGAAGCGGTTACCATGGTGACACAACGCACACATTAGCAAAAACAGTCTAAAAAAAGCTTTAAGATGGTCTGAAAATTCAAGAAAACAAGTATTTACACGTTTTCAGGACCCTGTGATCGAACCCTGATTTGATTTTCAACAAAAACTGAGACTGACTGATTAAAAAAACAGTTTGTCATTTTTGTAATTTGAGATGGACTTGTTTAACTCTGTATATTCACTTCTTTCTGCTCAGATTGTGCAAAACCAAAGCTCAGATCAGAGTCTAACTTGACTAACAGAGCTTCAGATCGAGCTGTGCCTCCAGTTAACATCACACCCTCGGAGAATGTTAACGACATCAGCCGCAAAGTACAAATCCAAGTGTTCATTAAAAAAAATAAAATAAAATGCGTAAAATAAAGTCTGTCCATTTATTTTTGTTCGCCGTGAGTCCTGTCCCGGACGACCACGGCAGCCACAAAAAGGGAAATCCCCTCCGCTCTTTTGTTTTCGCTCCGAGTCGGGAGATTTTCAGGAGTGGGTTCGCGGCCCTGGTCCCGCTGTGTCCTGATGAGCGTGAGGACGGAGGGAGGGGAGCGAGGACATGTGTAGAGAGAGAGAGAGAGAGAGGCACTCCGGCAGAGGACGGAGACACTGTTTGGACAAGGCAGTCTCGGGCCAGAGCGCATGTCTTTCCACAACTCATTTAGCCCGTATAAAAACAGTAGACGCGCCCCCGGGACCTGTCCGAGTGGCGCCAAAACGAACAAAATCAAAATCAAGGCTTCTCGGAGGAATGAGGACGGCGGAGCTCAGAGGTGGACTGTCCAAATGGAACCGTACAGACCACAGATAGTAGGAAACACGGCCTCGAGTCTGCGCCAACGACCTCGCCAAACATCGCAGTCACTCGCTGTACCCAAGGACAGTGAGACTGATTCATTTTTATTTTCGAGTTTGTGCCAATAATAAGAGAGTAACAATAACTGAAACATTGTGATATCATATCGTTAAAGTTCTCACAATAATATCGTGGACCATCACAGTATATCGAATCACAAGTCTCTTTGCTTAAATTAAGAGTTGTTGTGCAGCAACAGCTAAAAGAAGACAGAGGGAACTACATAGACCATGATCCTTTGCTCCATTTCAGTGCAGACTACAAGAAGAAATAACAGTTCTAAGACTTTTGAGTATTAGTTATTTGGATTAAGCTTTGTCAAGGCATTTTAAGAGGAAAAAGAAGCAGTTTTCGCTGTTTAGAATCCACAAAATATCACAATAAATATCATACTGTGAGATGTATATTCTGAAAATATCATACCGAGAGATTTGGATATTGTTACATCCATAATCGTGAGCTTTCCCACAATATCGCAATAAATATCGTACCATGAGGTTCATACCATGACGATATCGTATCGTGAGACTTTGATATCGTTACACTTCTAAACAATAATCATACACATACTACATCTACGTTTTAAACAACAGAAAAGCAAATTTCTCGAAAAAGGAGTGGGAAGAAGGAAAAAAAACAAAACAAAACGTATATTAACCCACCCTTGATCATGATAGCTTCAAAAATTACTTCACAAATATTTACATATAGCAAAATAAATGTCATACTATGGCCGTACAAACAGCCAAACTCGTGATTGTAAGATGACTTAACTATTTGAGAATGAGTGTTGCCAAATATTCATTGTGATTTGCATTTTGCTCCCAAAAAATGAAGCCTTAGAACAAACACGGCAACATCACAAAACAAAATAAATGAGAATAACAATTTAACTATTTAATTAATACACATTTCCCAAGGAGGTCATATAGCATACAGCCCTCAGATATTATTCTAATGCAGGGGTCACCAAACTTTTTTTCTCTGGGGGCCACATTATCGCTTCTGACTGTGATGGGGGGGGTCGGGTCGGCCGTATAACAGAATTGTATGACCCTGACGACGCAGATTGTATTCTTTGAAAACATCCACACTTTCTTTACATACCAGACAAACTGCACGCTCCTTACAATGAACAAAAAAATAATCGGTCGTCCACTGTTCTTTGAAAACTCTGCACTGTCTGTCAACTGTTCGTACTTTAACATGAGTCATTTTGCTGTCCTGAACTGCACTACAGAACTCTGCGCATGCGTCGACTGTCACGGTTTGATCTCGAGTTTGTCAGGTGACGAAAATTCAGCAGCAAATAATTATATAAATATAAATACTTCATATAAATATCATCTTTTTATTGAAAAAATCTACAAAATACAAGATGCAGACATGTTATTATTTGGCTAAAAGTAATTTAAAAAAACAGGACTTGGCAACTTTTGAGGATTGCCTCATAGGGTCAGTTCAAGTGGTGGGGGGCCGGTCAGAGGGGCTGGGTGGGCCAGGGTTTGATGACCCCTGATATAAATGTATCGTGATGTGTGAGCTACTCAGGAAAGTTTGTCTAAATCTTTAGTCACTTTTTGTTGGTCCTCAGGCCTCGTGCTGAACTGGTACAGCTGATCATAGGCAGAACTTTGGTAGCCAGGCTGGCGCCACCTATTGCCTCCGCTCAATTTCATTTCTCTCCAGTGGTTAGGTCAGGAATCGGAATACACTAGACGTTTTTGCAAGAACCACAGAAATTGTAGACTGTGCCATTCGGTGAAGAGCCATACATTTTGTGTTGTCAACGATTCCCAAGATCAAGGATTTATAGCCGTAACAAAGAGAATGTTTGTTGAATTTTATCAAGGCAACGTTATTGTCCTTCTTCCTACGGGATTTGGGAAAAGTTTAATATATCAGTTAGCCCCGTTAATGACACATTAAAAAGCAGTGATTGGTTAAATTAAAAAAAGTTCCCGCCTACCGTTGAGCAGACAAATTCTAATGCTGCGAGGTCAGACGGTTTCCACGAAGTGAAACCAGCTGATGAATCAGACTAGAACTTTATATGACAAATTGAAGTATTTCTACCAGTATGACCTCAATGGCATCACATTTCAGTGTGATACAGACATAAAATTACTGTTCCAAGCTTTATTAAATGTACCGGGGCTTTGTCAAAGAATGACTCACTGCCCCGTCACCGGTCTGTGGCCCTCGGCTCGAAAAAAACCTTCAACGCTCGCTAGTTTGTGACTGTTTTGTAATTCGAGAGAGACCTGTTTAACGGCACAAATCAGCTCACGTGGTAGCTCCAGCGAAGTCAGTTCTCTGATCAGGTTGGGTTAAAACAAAGCTCAGATTAAACTCGAGTCACAGAGCTTGAGACCGAGCAGTGCCCTCTGTGAAAAAAGTTCTGACAGCTCTGACATATACTGTAGTTTTTCTCCTCTGCGCCGCTGCGGATACTCCCTACATATTCCAGTTATTCCTCACCGCACCAAAATGTACAGTAACAAGCATTTCACCATAGCAACCACGTGGAACTGTACACTGGTCCATCTTTGGGGGGAACCTCCAAATTAGTGCCCTACTTGGAAGCCAGTAGCGCATAGGAAAATGTTAGCATTCAGTTGCCAAAAACAATTGCGCTGGGGCCCGGACGACACGAAGCCCTGCGCAGCCTGAGCGCCCCGGCAGCCCTGCGGATGTCACCACACCACAAGTCTCCCAAAAGAACCGGCACTGAACCAAACCTCAGGCCTGTTTGAACCCAGAGTCTGAATGACAATCCACTGGCTACAAGCGCAACACCAAGAAACCACTAATTGAAAGTTTAGCTTCGCAGTTATTGGGAACTGTTGCAGGCTCTTGGCGCGGTGACAGCGGCGCAGTGTGAAGGCCGGGGCTGCACTCTGGCCCATGGATCTTTGAGGGAGAGGCAACTTTTTTCTTTTTTTCCCCCTTTTTCTTATTATTTCTGGGCGTGTTAAAGGTGCATTGCGTAACTTTACTGGTTAGAGCGTCCACCACCTGCTCGTATAGCGGTGATGTTGCTTTGGACTGGAATGTTTTACTATAGTATGGCAATAGATTAGGGGTTGTGCAAAAACATCGAAATATTGATATATCGTATTGTTTAATTTGATGATACTGTATCAATATCGTGGGCTGCTGTATCGATATATCACCAAGAGTATTTTTTGGTATATTTTACTAAATTATTTTGTTACAGTGCTAAAGTTTTGTTGTTTTTTTAGAGGAAGGAAACTTGTTTATGTGACACATTTGACATTTTCACTGTTTTGATGATTCATATGAACTTTGCACAAGAAGTGGTTTAACAAAGACTTTTAGTATCACTTTTAGCATTTATTTTTTTATTGAACCATATGGAATCGCTTTGAAATATATCGTATCGAATCGAAAGTGCACTGTATCGAGGTATGTATCGTATCGTGGTCTAGGCATCCTGATATTTATCGTACAATGGCCTGTGTATCGACGTATGTATCGTATCGCAAACTTCTTAATGATACCAGCCCTAACAGAGACATCATCAGGTTAAATTACAGGTCAGATCTATGAAGAGGTGACCCTTAGTAACAGTAGGAATGCATTTTTTGTTTGTATGTTGTTGTTTCAATTAAAAAAACTGTGATAAAATAAATGCTGGGTAGTTGTTTAAAGCCATACTGTGTAACATTCCAGGTAAAGCAACAACATCTACAGAGCGTTTGTCCACTGAGCCGAAGGTTGGCAGTTCGAATCCCACTCTCGACATAAACAGCATGATCAGTTGAGCAGCCAGATCCACTGACTCACAGGTAGGCGGTGTGATTCCAGCTCCCACAGATGAATCCCGTTGTTGTGTCCTTGGGCAAAACACTTAATCTACTTTGCCCCCAGTGCGAATGGGTGAGTGGTTCCTTGTTGTAAAAGCGCTTTGAGGGCCTTGAAGGTGGAAAAGTCACAATTTACTATCTCCATAGAGACAAGCAAGAGGCAGACCAGAAAAGTTTTGCAGTGACGTGAATTGTCTCTTATGTTTTCTGATTTGTGTTGTATTGTAGTTTCCTCATCACAAATTGAATTGAATGGAATTGTGTTTTGTTTCATTCACATGTTTAATTTAACACACAAACTGCAGATTTAGGCTGAGTTCTTCTCTCAAACAAAAAACACTCTGTTCCACCTTGTGATGTCATGTGGTAATAAAGTAAGTACTCCATTGTGTTTTGAAAGTCCATACACCTTCACGACAGTCTTTTGGCGCAGGGATCTCCAACCAGGATTTCTGAATAAGTAAAAATTGATTGATTAAATGCCTGTTACCACTGTAAATGTATAATTTTGATTCTTAACTTTGCACACTAATAAATGGATAATGGTTTATGTTTTATAGACACCTAACTGTACCTCATTTAAGGCTCACTGTGGCTCTTATGTTTACTCAATTTCTTGTGACTGGTATTTTCGTTGTGTGAAAGAAGCTCACGAGAGGAAAAAGGTTGGAGACCCCAGGTATGGATGATTCCAGCCCTGAACTGGCCAATCTTTACTGAACAGAAAGTAAAAATTAACATTAAAATTAACTTGTACAAGGTTGAAAAGAGTATTTTACGCTTTAGACGTAGACTCCAACATGTGTGAATGAAACAAAACACAACTCCAGGTCTGTTTTTGTGGAGGTAACAACATTATAACATGACTTAAATCTCACTATTTTGGAACTTTTAAACTATATAAGCTATTTGCTGTGAAGACGAGCATCACAGGTCAAGTTCCAGGTCAGATCTGTGGAGAGGCGGACCTGCTCAGAGTAAGAGAAAGAGAGATGTCAAAGTCTTTTCTAGCATTATAAACCCCTAATTAAAGACTAAGTGCTTTTCCAGGGAAAGCAAGAGCATCTCCATGGAAACCCTCTACCAGAAAAGTTCCAGAGTGCACCGTTTAAGATCATGTTGTACACATTTTTAGGGAAGCTGGCCCCATTCTTCAAAGCCACCAGCGCAACCTGTCAAGAGACTATGCCAAAAGCCATTCTCCAAAATAGCTGAACAGATACAGAAAAAGCGAGCAGACATTTATTGCAGAAAAATGTTGTTGTAAGATTATTTGAAGACACTTGTGGGGATTGGAGCCGGTCAGGACCAGTCTGCTCCTGCCTGCTCGCTCCTGTCCTGTCTTGGGCCGATCCTTTCCGAAGCAAAGCAAAGCAAAGCGGGGCTATTTGGGGACTTCCCAGAGATAGGAGTCTGACAGTTGACCCAAACAAGGCCAGAGCGTAGCCACCGCTTCTGAAAACATGCCACAACAATGAGGTTAGGGCCAGGCACGCTGAGATACACTCAAGAAAAACGGTGCATGGCGAAGTGACGTAAATACACTGAGAAAAAAAAAAAAAACAGTTGGAGAAAGATCTTTGGACTCGTGGTCAGAAAAAAAATATGTTGAAACCATTTGCAACTAACAGAATCTGGAGCTAAAACTAAATAACTTAGATTCCAGACTAACCAAAACAAAACTTTTGATAAATGATTCTGAATTAAAGTGCGAATTCTGCTTGAATTCAAGAATTTAACATCTGCGATTTTGTTAAGTTTATCTTTATCTATTCTATGTTCTTTGACGTATTTCATTTGATATTACATTCTGACATGAAGACATTTTTAAACCAATAGTTTTTTTTTTTTTTTTAAATAACAGTTATCTTATTTTTAATCTAATAAAAATACAATAAAAACATTTCAAATCAGATAATTTTTTTTAATTAAAGTGATATTTATTTTCCCTTTTTTAAAAGACGTTTAAAATATATATTTTTTTTTAAAATAAAGACTATTTGGTTGAGCTGACATAATATAGACAAACTTTATACAATTTACACAACTGGCCAAAAGTTTTAGAACACCATAATTTTTCCAGTTATTTATTGCAATTCAAGTCGTGCAAGTCCAATGAAGAGCTCTAAATCATACAAAGGTAAGAACTGAACAGACAGAGGTTAAAAAAATAAAACAAAAGAACAAAACATAAGTCCAAGCTCTGCCAAAACTACCTCAGGAAAAAAGAACAAGATGGTAAAGCTTGAAAACATGGAGTGTCCAGCACAGTGTCCAGACTTAAACCCCATCGAGCTGGTTTGGGATGAACTGGACAGAAGAATGAAGCAACCTACAAGTGCCACACATTTATGGAAACTTCTGCAACAGACTTGGGAAGAACTTTCTGAACAATATTTGATTTCTATTGTAAAATGAACGAGCCAAAGTCTGCCAAAGGTGGACACTTTCATGAATCAAAAGTTTAGAATACGTTCTGGTCAACAGTAAACATCAAAGAGTAAAGAACTGGAAAAAGTGTGGTGTTCTAAGACCTTTGACTGATAGTGAATCTGTAGATTTAATTTCAGTTTTAAGCAGCTCTTGAGGTCAAAAACTTCTAGTTCTGTCTGCATCGAAGTTTTTTCTTGTTCGATAAGTGGGAATTGCGTCTGATGGCAAAACTCTGGTCTCTGAAAATTGTGAAAAGCTCTTATAAACTCATCGTGGTGAATAATTTGAATGCCTTGAATGCATAAGGTCAGTGAAGAATAACTTTGGACCACCACAAACACTTTAAAATGAACTAATTCTGTTTTTCATGATAATCAGGAGGTGCGTTGTTAGCTTTAATGTAACGACAAACTGTGTTCTGATCTCTGTAAGCTGCGAAAAGCGCTTTTAAACTCGTGACAAACGCATAAGGTCAGCGAGGAACAACTCTGGACCACCGCAAATATAACAAACGAACCCTGTTTTTCGCATTTTTAAGCCCGTAAAAATCTGGTAGATCACGTTTAACTGTCCAGACCACGGCGGCGCATTCACGGGGAGAAATGGACTCTGAAATTCTCTGCGCTGAATACCAGGAAGCAGGGCGCGTACATCAGATAGAGACCCGGGTCCCTGTGATGGCTTTAATAAACGGAAGAGAGAGGCGCAGCGGCCAAGGCAAACATGGAGTCCGGCGCTGATAGACCTCTGCTCTACGACTAATGTGGAATTTATTTAAGAACATAATCGCGCTTTGATTTCTTATCGTCCCTGGCACGTCACCGAGGCTGCGGCTGAGAAAATTACACGGCCCACAATGGGTTTTGAAATGGATGTAGCGTGCTAAGTGGCTACGGTAAAAACGAAGATATACTCATGAGTTATATGTGGTTTCGGTGGGAATTATTTAAAGGGACCTTGCGTAACGTCTAAGGTGCAGGGTCCTTCAAATTCACAAAAGTCACAGTTTGGTATTAAACCTTTTTGTCTTCATGGCGACCAAACCAGAGCAAGTTACAGGTCAAATCTGCGGAGAGGCGACCCCGTTCACAGTCAGAATGCCTAAAAAAAAACGCATGTAATTGAATAAATGTAAGGTAGAGCTGTTTAAAGTCATACCGTGGAACATTCCAGACATAGCATATCCGTGACATATCCATAGAAACAAGCAGGTGACAGACAGCTAACCAAAAAGTTACATAGTGCACCTTGAATGTCTGTAATGCATGGAAAAAATGTTGATAATCTGGTACTTTAAATTTACTTTTTTGAGGTTTAAACCAATGCTTTTAACTCATCAAAAACATTCCTGGAGTTGTGTTTTGTTTAATTTCATTTGAGTAATCCTTTATTATTACTTAGTCGTAGGGATGTAACAATATCCAAATCTCACGATACGATATTTATTGCGATATTTTGAAGAGAGGCTGATATATTTGTAGCTATAACATTATAACACAGATCAGAAAACAGCATAATCTGAACACTTAAAGTTTGAAGGCCAAACACAGGACACATCTCACAATTTTGAAATAATACCATATGACAAAAAGATGGCAGGTCTGCTTTATCCATAATAAAACAGTCTCATCTAACAGCAAGAAGGTTCTGGGTTTGACTCCCGGGTCACTCGAGGATCCATCTCCAGATCTTGACCTGGGTTTGGTCAGGAGGACGACCGTAGCTGAAGGACTCAATAGCGGGAATTATCAAGAAATGATACCAAAAGTTGTTCAATGTTGGTCAAATGTGTCACCATGTTTAACCAAATCAATTTTTTTTGTTTGTTTTTATATTGAGTGGTTGTTGGTTTAACTCTTAACTGTCAACTTCAAATGAACTGTTTGAAATGAATTGTTTGTATAGTGAAATGTGCTGGTGTTCTGTACTTTTGTGGGATTGTTGCTGTACTTTTCCTCGTCCTGTAGATGATTTCACATCAGTCTGCTGAGGGACTAAAGATGAAAATTGGCCAAGCTGGCTATGATCTTTACATATTTACATTTTAAACGTGCATTGATATGTGCTGTCCCTTTACGAAGAAATAAATAAGAAGAATAAAAAAGAAAAAAAAAAAAGTATTTTCTTACACTGAACTTTTCTTTGGCTTTGGGTCATACCTGGACGATTGAGGGATTGAGGGACTTGTTTCCCTGGAGATGTTACTGCTTTGTCTGGAAGGTTTCACAGTATGGCATTAAACCTTTTTATCAGCACGGAAACCAAAGCAGACCAAGTTACAAGTCAGATCTGTGGAGAGGCGACCCCGCTCACAGTCAGAATACATGTATTTTTGAGCGATAAAACCAGCTGGAACTGAATAAATGTACCGTATTTTCCAGGCTATTAGACGAACTCTTAAGCCTCTAACCCCATCAAAAAACGACCACGCACCCCGCAAGCCAGAGCGCCCCATACACGAATCCACTCGGGTGTCCCAGCACGACTTCAGTAAACTACAAAGCCGCACCACCCGCAGCGCACACAAACACACACAGAGCAGACAGCGACCGCACAGCGAAAAACACCCACAGCCACACTCATCACTCCACACTGACGAGGAACGGAACGGAGGAACGAACTGAAAAAGCCTTTCTGAGCCAGAACTGAACAACTGAGTCACTGCGAACACGCCAACAATCCGTTGGTCCCAGACAGCACCCTCCCTACACGCCACAACTGAACAAAGCCCAGAGTCACCATGAACGCGCAGTGTTGGGAAGGTTACTTTTAAAGTGTATTCCCCTACAGATTACAGATTACATACCCCAATATGTAGTTTGTAACGTAATCCATTAAATTGCTTAAAGTGAGTAACGTAATCTGAATACTTTGGATTACTTGATATTGTCTTGCTTTTTAAAACTACATGAATGTACCAACCACATCCTGAAAATTCTTGTTTGTTCTCTTCAAATTGGCCCTGGTTTAGACCTGGGTTAGACCTCGTTTAGTCCTGGTTTGGACCTGGTTTAGTTCTGGTTTAGTCCTGGTTTAGTCCTGGTTTAGACCTGGTTTAGTCCTGGTTTAGAACTAGTTTTAGAACTGGTTTAGACCTGGTTTAGTCCTGGTTTAGACCTGGTTTAGTTCTGGTTTAGTCCTGGTTTAGTCCTGGTTTAGACCTGGTTTAGTCCTGGTTTAGACCTGGTTTAGTGCTGGTTTAGACCTGGTTTAGACCTGGTTTAATCCTGGCTTTAGTCCTGGTTCAGCCCAAAATGTGAAAACAGGAACATACCTCTGTGTAATCCATTTATTTCAACAAAGTAACTGTAATCCAATTACCACTCACTGAAACAGTAACTGTAACTGAATACAGTTACTCATAATTTGTACTCTGATTACGTAACTCCAGTACATGTAATCTGTTACTCCCCAACACTGTGAACGTGACAAACAAAGTCCCACTGACCCAACCAACTGTTGTGTTTCGTTTAATGTCCGGTGCGGTTTATTTGTGAAATAAGTTCGAAAATAGACCCTTTAATGACAGTGCGTCTTATAATCCAGAGCGTCTAATAGCCCTGAAAATACAATAGTCGAGCTGTTTAATGTCATACTGTGGAACAGTTCAGGCATATCCATAGAAACAAGCAGGTGATGGACCTCCAACCAAAAAGTTACACAGTGCACCTTTAACCAATACAGAAAAAATATCTTCTTTATCTTTTGTTGCAATGTATTTATTATAAACATAAGCATATACAGTAGTTTACTATTGTGAATTTGTTTGCAGTGGAAATCAGTGGAGTCAGACATTTTGATGTATTTTAAGTAAAATTATCATACGCTAGAAGAATATATTAAACTTGAAAAAAAAAAAAAAAATCAAGTTAAATATTCCCAAAATTGTGTAGTCATAGTCAAATACATGATTGCAAGGAACTGATATGGGCATGGAAAGTTGTGGAGGTGTGGTCTGGAGACGCAAACCCACTCACTTTAAGGACACATATTTGTCAGTGCACGACCAAAATGGAAAAACACACACAGACGCAAAGATATTCATTTATTTTCGTCTGTTGTTTTGCTAAAAAGTTAAATACTCTGGCATTAATACAAACTCTGTGTTTTGAATTCCAGAAGTTTCTCTAAATCCATTAGTCCTTAGAATTCCACGCTCACTTCACTATTTGATCCGGCGAGTACACTCTTTTATCAGCAACATTAACATTAGCATTAGACGATAACCTGGCGGATTAAGCCGTTTTGACGATGCGACGGTAGGGCTAATTCCCCCCCGGCCCCGCCCCTCGCTCCCTCTCCAGACGGGGCAGTTCTGGGTGCGGCCGGCGTGCGGGGGCGGAGCTGAGAACCAGTTAGCGAGATAGAGCTTAGCGCACAAAGGGGAGCTCAGCAAAGCAAACACGGGCCGGTATTGTGCGTCTGGGCAAAGTCACGGCCACTTGTGGAAGACAAAAGAGTCGCATTGCCAGATTGAGTGCCGACCCCACACGTATTAAGGGACTTGGGCTGATTTATGGAGAGAATGAGCGGTGAAATCCACTGACAGCGAGCTTTCGTGATAAAAATGTCTCATCTTTTTACTGTCTCATGAGAATGGGAGGTCCTGCGGAGACTTGTACCAGACAAACAGCGTACTTAATGGGAATGTGTTATGATTTATTTAGGGTTTTGGAAAATTGTTTTGGAAACCATTGCATTGTTGTGTCAAAGGTTTGTAACTTAAAGGTCCCACATTACGCAAAATTGACTCTATAATGTTGTTACCTCATCGAAATATAACCAGAGTTGTGTTGTGTTGTGTTTCAGTCGCACATGTTTGATTAATTCTTTATTATTACTTTGTTTACATCTTCAAAGCTCAAAATGCGCTGTTCCAACTTGTGATGTCATGTAGTGGCAGTTTTCAAGTTCACAGCTACGTTTTACCTTTAGTTCATTTCCTATATTACCACGTGACATCACAAGGTGGAGCAGAGTGTTTTCTGTTTGAGAGAAGAATACAGTCTATAGTCTAGGGTGACCAGATTTTCAGAACCAAAAATTGGGACATTCCCGGTTTGTGGTAAATTAAAATTGTGAAAGGAGCAGGAAATTAAGATAAAATGCGACTAACATGTGAGTCAGTATAGTCACATTTTCTTTATGTTTTGGTCATGTTTATGGAGCTTTTATGAATCTTATTTAAAAAGTGGCAATTTATGGCTCTTAACTGTTGGCAGGGATCAAATTGGTCAAAAATAGGGACATTTTTTGCATAAAACTGGGACAAGTCAATGGTTTTGGATAAATCTGCCTGGGACAGGGGACACAGAGCTCAAAACTGAGACTGTTCCAGGTAAATAGGGATCGTCTGGTCTCCCTAAACATGAGTGAATGAAACAAAACTCGAGGTATGTTTGTGATGAGGAAACAACATTAGAACACAGATCTGAAAGTAATGCATTATGGAACATTTAAAGGTACAGTATCGAACTTTTTGGAGGTGTTATATCATCAGGGAACATTGTCCATGGAGATACATAGATACGTTTTATGCCATACTGTGGAAGATTCTAGTTCAATCAGTTCAATCCACATTTCCATGGGAACAAACAGAAGGAAGTTAGCCAGGCTGGTGCCTCCGCTCAATTTCATTTCTCTCCAGCGACTAGGTCAGGATTCAGAATACACTAGACGGCTCGCATAACCCCCGGAAGTTGTAGATTGCGCACCGGCGAAATACAATGAAATTAAGTGCAGTCCTCTTTCAGTGCAAAGGCAGCAATAAATAAAAGAGTCTGAATGGGTATTTGGACATAAAAAACCTCACACACTCACACATATCCAAGCCATACACATCCACATTCATACAAGTAAAAAAAATTTTAAAAATGATGCTTTGGTAGCACCATTTAGTGAAACAATAGCCAGACTGCTCAATTTCATTTCTCTCCAGCGACTAGGTCAGGAATTGGAATACACTAGACGATTTGCGAGAACCCGGAAGTTGTAGACCGCGCACCAACCAATCAGAGAAGAGCTGTGAAGCCATGACGTCAAACTCAAGCACCTGTCTGTGTCCCTTTTGTGGAACAGTACAACAGTAAACTAAGGGTCAAGATGGATGTAGACAAAGACGTTGGAAACGATTCCCGAGATCGAGGATTTATGTCACGACCAAATAGCAGCGATTGGTTAAACAAAAAAAGTACCCGCCTAACGCTGAATCCTAATGCTGCGAGGTCAGACAGTTTCCACGAAGTGAAACCGGCTGATGAATCAGGGTAGTAAAGTGCCACTGCTTCTGCTGAACAATGAACTTTCTTACAGTCTGAATTTTTTACGTTATAACTTTTTCCTATAAATATGAGCTGTATATAGAGGGGTTTACATCCAACTGTAAATAAAAAAAAAACATGTACATTTTTAAGTTTGGGCCTTCCTTTGATCGATGTTTCTCTGCTTTACACCCAAAGGTCTCAGCATTTGAAATTAATTATGCATTATGTTGATACTGATTATATATATGTCTTGGCAACGATTCCCGAGATCGAGGATTTAAACCCGAAACAAAGAGAATGTTTGGTGAATTTTATCAAGGGGAAAGACGTTATTGTCCTTCTTCCTACGGGATTTGACACTTTACACACGTCATGACGAAATAGCGGCAGTTGGTTAAATAAAAAGTACCTGCCTACCGTCGAGCGAATGAATCCTAATGATGTGACGTCAGACGGTTTCTACGAAGTAAAACCAGCTGATGAATCAGGTTAGAAGGAGACCCAGCTCCTGACCAAATAGGAGTCATGTTTGTGGAGATGCAAGCCTGCTTAGAGCAAGGAAGGACTTTTTTTTTTTTTGGTTTTGTTTTCAGTGCAATAAACACAACCAAAAAACTAAACAACACAAACAAAAACGAGAAAAATAGTCTATTATTGGGCTAAAAAGTTACATACTGTGACTTTAAAGGTTTAAGATTCAATGGAGATAAGAGATCGATCTTGCTCCATAGAGACACTGCCATGGAGAACACATTACAGGTCAGGTATATGGAGAGGCGAGCCAGCTCATGTTTTTATGGTATTCCGCTTTAGAACTGTATTTTTTTCCACAAACTGCCACTTCACTGGCGTAAAACCATGATAAATCCTTAAGTCAAAATTAGCAAAACATGAAAACCTGTCACATGCACTTTAACCTTTACACACATCCATTCAGCAGAGTCGCCGCGAAGAAAAAGCGACGAGCGTCCAAGATTAGCTTCGAAACCTTGGGAACACGTCCGTAACATGAATGGGAACGAGCCGGAGGAATGCACGGGGGCCAAAACCACCCAAATCATTTCACATATTTTCCTACAGGACCCTCATCCATCACTCACGTCGTCTCCTCTTATCCTTTTAGGCCCGTAGACTGTGAACTTGGTATTGACAAAACCATTCCCATAAAAGATCTACTCTGCCCGCGCTGTATTGATAACCCATTTGAGAAGATGTATCTGTAATAATCATAAGTGAATAAGTCCATGTGCGCAGATCTCGACGCCGGCGAGTGGAGACGGCTGATCCAATAAATTAGCCGGGCACCTTTTTGGCCTCAGAGGATTGCCTACACAGCATCGGCACTTAATGATATATGTCCGTGCGCCGGGTTTTGATAAAGGCTGTGGGTTATTGACATGTGTGGCAGGGAGAGAAATGATGTCTCCATATTTCTAATGACCTCCTGTTGGCGGCGTGACGGGGCCAGCACCAGGTTATGGCCCTATAAGATTTAGAGGTATGACTCCGGGGCCAGAGGTCGTGAGCCGGATACTTTTCATTTCACACACGATGTATCACGGTAAATATGATTCTTCAACAATACATAGAGCACTAAACGAGCTTGTGCTTCTGTAAATACAAAGTTATAGGAACAATGTACATTCCCTGTCAGAGATTGTATAAAAGGAGTGGACTAAGCGAGCGTGACGTCACCCGTAGTGTTCAGCGCCGCTCAAATGAGGCTCGCGATGCCACAATGGTTATAGGAGCAAATTTTGACAGACAAAATTGCAAAAAAATAAAATTCAGGATCAGGTAGAGTGGGTTAATATGAAGATTTTAACATCAAAATGACAAGGCTCACTGCGGCAGGTACAGAGAGAGGAGCCACAAGATCAGAATGTAAGTTAATTGGAGCCAGAGTCAGAAGGAGCTGGAACAGTCTCCTGGAGCACTTCCTGTTTGGCACACGGTGGTTAGAGCGTTAGCTATGTCCACTCATATATACATCTATGTTCCCTGTAGGAAATGTGACCTCCCCATCTGTGGACAAACGTTTAGAAAATGCGGACAACCTCTGTTTACCATCTGATTACAGAGGAGCCATCTCAAATGTTCAGTTCATGGTCTTTATATGGCAGCTCATTGTCTTTCTTGTTGTGAAGCAGGAGGGGTAGATTCTCCCAGACCGTGTTTTATAATTGGAGATTTGTTTCATTCAAACATTTGAAAAACCCTGCTTTGTGTCACTGTCACTTTTTGATGACAGCGACGTACCGCAGTTATTTTGCAGTCAGCCCTCTTGCCTCACAGCGAGAAGGTCCTGTTTTTTTTCATTCATTCATGTATTTATTTGGTCAATGTTTAACTCATTACAGTATACATACAGTGGTCCCTCATTTATCGTGGGGGTTACGTAAAAGTAACCCACAATAGGCAAAATCAGTGAAGTAGTCAGCTTTATTTTTTACAGTTATATCTGTTTTAAGGCTGTGAAACCCCTCACCACACACTTTATACACTTTTCTCAGACAGGACAGTTACCTAACTCTTTTTGCATCCTTCTTAAAACTTATTGCTACTGTCGTCGCTTATGTTATTTTACTCCTTGTTTATGTAATGAACCAAGCAGCAACCAGATTAATTATAACTTCTACCTTCCTTCAGCGTGTCCAAAACTTTTTGTGTGATGGTTTGCATCTTCCTCGACCTTTTGGGTGCGAGCGCAGGAGCCTTTGTCTGTGCAGAAAGTTTTGTCGAAATTGTGGGTTTTGTCGTGGAGAAAACTTGCAAATATACAGCACTTCAGAATCACACTGCTAGTGAACAAACTTTTATGTACATTTGACTGAACGCATCTGTACTGTACAGAAGACTGAGGAGATTGAGTAACAATGGTCGACAGTCCTTTAGCCAATCAGGAACACAATGCGAGTTCCAGATTTAACCCTCTCCAGGCAGGCGTTGCAGATTTGCAACAGCTAAATTCCAAGTACCTACTTACTCCACATCCATATTATATGAGCTTTTTTTTACTCAGGAGCCTTTTCTCCCATCCATGCTGATAAACGTGGGCGATGCAGACTGTGCAAGAATGACTACACGCAAACGGCCTGCCAGAAGTGCAAAATACTTTTTTTGTTTACCAAGGATAAAAAAGTTAGAATTGTATATTACTACCCCATATTATAATTTTCCCCAAATATCAGATTTTTCCTGATACTAAAAATGTATTTGAGCCTGAGAGGTTAAAAAAAAAAAAAACATGCAAAATTGCACACAAAAAAAAAAAAATTAAAAATCCACGAAACAATGAGACCGTGAAAGGTAAACAGTGTTATAGTGAGGGACGACTGTACATTATATTCAATCTGATGTCATAAAATAAAACATATTCAGTATGTAGAACAGTCAAATCAAGTCACTGACCAGATGTAGGCAAAAGCTAAAGATGATTGTGCCTCCCGTTACCTCCAGCTACAGCACGTTCATGGACATTCATCTCAAAATTGATATAATACAACATTTTAGTACAGTCGTCATTTGGGGCCTGTGTGGATGTTGCGTGTTCTCCCTGGACCTGCTCAGGTTTCATGTGTACACTGGTTTACCCAAACACTAAAAACAACATTGGCGTTTTGGACTAACCCTCCATCTGATCCATGTAATGTCACTGTACATCTTGTATTAGGCCAACCAAAGCTCTTTATGTTACACACAGTTCCTCCCGTCTGCTGCATAGTTAGGATTGGCCGTTTGATCTCTGCTCCACTTTTGCATACTCTGTTTGTGTCCTTGGGCATGACACCTCTGCATCACTTCTACTATCTATGTAAAGATCAACATATGTGAATTCTCATTGTGCAAACCTCTACCAGTACATAACCAAACCATATCACAGACCTGGAACAAAAACCATCTCTCTTATTTCAGGCTCCCTCCGCCGCCGCCGCTGCATGTCAGAGCGCGTGCTTGGTTATGGTGGTAAGATTTAGGGTCTGGCCTAAAGGGGGGGGCACTCAGAGATCCGATAAAAGGTCGCGGCCGGGATCCTTTTCATTTGGCATACCTCAGCTGTACGCGCTGTTTACATTTGTGCCGCTTAAAATCCCACCCTGGTTTGTCAGCTCAGCACTCGGGCGCGCCTCGTATCTCCGCTTCCCCTCGGCAAAGACGGCGTGTTTGTTTAGAAATGTACACCGACCTCACCGCATGTCTACTGTAGCGTGTGCCAATGCGCGAGCCTAATTCAAACCAGGAATGCGTCCAACGATATAAAATGTAAGTAGGATCTTTCGGCACGTTCGGGGGGGGTTCTGGAAGTCCTGGAGGGCGGCCATGTTGAGATATTGTCACGTGATGATGGATAGCGGATGGATGTTTACAGTTTTACCATATTGCTACATAAATTCAGAAAGGAATCCAAAATGCGGTGCAGGAAATGCTAAAAATGGCTGATTTCTGAGCCAGATTTTCCTTTTGTCTCTCTTTGTTATTTATGGCAACGCAAGACACATGCATTTTAAGAATATTCGTACACAAATTAATTCAAAGTGCTTTACAAAATAGGACTGAGGCACAAATAAATCACCATAAATTAACATAATATTAATAATGATAGATATTTTTAATGCATTTTATTCGTAAAGTGCTTTTTGGACACTCAAATATGCTTTTACACTGAATAATTCATTCATTCTACACTCTCTGTGGTAAAATACTATTGTAGCCACAGCTGCCCTGGGACAGACTGACAGAAGTGAGGCTGTCAATCTGCACCATCTGACCCTCTGAACACCACCAACACTCAAACTCACACACCACATTCATACAAGTCGATGTGGCTGAAGAGTCTTGCTTAAGGACACAACGACAACTAATGACACTAACGAAACTATTTTGAAAGTGAATTCTACCATGTGTCATTATTTTGAGTAACAATTAGTACAGTTTTGTATCATGTTTTTGAATATTTATTGAGATTTGTCGTGTGTGAGCTTGAGTTATGTCGGCTTGTGGACCGAGCCTTGCGCAAAATCATACATCTAAACGTAAAGAAGGTTTGAACAGGGCCCGGGAGAGATCGCTAAATCAGTCAAACATGCATGGATGACTATAAAACCTCTTCAGGCGTGATTTTGACTAGAGCATTGTTTCCCAAAGACTGTGCTGCGACTCTCGGGTGGGTCGCAAGAGATTTTTTTGGGTTGCTTTATCACTATCTGCATGTCGGTCTGTGATATACAGTTCTGAAACAAAAGAGCGAGTGAAAATCCTGTCCTCAGTACGACGAGTATTTCTACGCTTCTTCCTTTCACTACTACATAAATGTGTGAATTGAGATTTTCTGTGCTCACAAAAATGAAGACAAAGCAGAGAAACAGACCAAATGTTGCGCTTGATCTACTTTTGCGCAGCTACACAAACGCAGACAGGCCCACCTATCTCATTAGAAACACTGAGATTTTAAGACATTTTTTGTATCATTTCTAATCTTTTTGTCATTATTTTACTGACTATTTTGTTCCAACATTGCTGGTTCAACTGCGCATTGAAAAGAAAAAGAAATGGACTGAACTTAATTTCCAAATAGGTGACTTATGGATCCTTTAATTGCTGCTTCAATTACTGTTTTTCATTGTTTAAAACTTGAGTAATACTAATTGTTCAGAGAGACACGATCATATATCCTCATTAATGTTCAATAATGGTCAAATCCACCTTTATTTTGATTTACGAATAATTTCTATTGAAGTGGGTCGCGAAGGTTTGTGATTTTTAAAATATGGGTCCCCAGAAAAAAAAAAAAAAAAAGTTTTGGAAACACTGAGCTAGAGAAAAATGTTAAAACATGGTAGAAAACGTCAAATAATTCTTGCATAATTCAACCAGTTCAGTGTTGAAAGTCGTACTGGGAAAGCGACATGTTTCCAAACAAGTTCTACTCTAATACTGCGTTCATAAAGAGTATAAGTACTTAAGAACTTTCTCCAGTGGGTCTAAGTGTGTGTGTGTGTGTGTGTGTGTGTGTGTCAATGCACGGGACAGGGCCGGCTTTCTTTGGAGTTTAGAGTTGAAGTTTACTCAGAGGTCAGCACTACACGTGATGATGATGATGATGATGAAGATGAAGATGGGGCAGGGTAAGTGACTCCCTGATGAGACGGGTTCGGCGTATAAACAAACAAGGGCTGAACGTGGATTTCCTGCACGACTAGAGTGTGCATACAAACTTAAAACATTAATTATACTAGACTTTATACTTAACGTTAGCCCCAGTTTATTATTTTATTTATTTATTTATTGTTTTATCTATTTTATTCTTTTTAGTACTGCTTTTATTTATTGCTTTTATTATATTTTTAAATTGATTTTACTTATTATTCTTTTATCTATTGAGTCGGAACATAATTCTGCTGACTTCTTAGAGTTAAATGGTTTATATTTCTTTGTGAAGCACTTGGGAACTGTTTTGTTTATAAAATGTGCTATACAAATAAAGTTGGATTGGATTAGATTGGATTTTTCTTAACATTTTTCTAACAATTTCTAATAAAATACGATAATCTTATAAACGACACACTTCCTTACAAATGCATTGTTGTGAGTTTGGAAATGAAAACTAAGAAGACATGCTGCTACAGAAGAACATGCATATCCAATGCATAATGTAGAAAACTCCTGTCTGGGAATCGAACCATAAAACTTCAGGATTTTGTTGTATGAACTTTCAAATTCCAGCTATTACATTATTTGGACAAAATAAATGATGAATTACTCAAAACGCTTTCTGAACATGGTTAAGAATCCAGTTCTCTTAGCTTTCCTTGCATCATTCTCTTGTTGTGTCCTTCAGCAAGACACTTCACTGACCTTACCACCTGCAAATTTGTGAATTCTAGATATTCAAGATATTCACAAATCAGTTCAATATAATTTGGATCCAATCTAACAGCAGAGCTCCCACGGTCCTCAAAATCCTGGAAAAGTTTTGTAAGTTCAATGAAAGTTTTGGAAAAAAAAACATGGAATTTTAGTATCTCTTTCACGCAATACAGCGTTCTGTTAAGTTTTCATTGGGCTATTATGATTATTTCTGAACGTTTGCGCCTTTTGTTTAAAAGAGACGACAATAAATGCACTGACAGTATTTTGAATGTTAAAAAACTATAATCCCAAACCATAAGGTGAGTGGAAAGGGTTAACATTTCATATTTAGCCCTAAATTATGATCAATTCTACACATGTCGTAAACTCATGGAAAATTCACTTTAGGTCATGAAAAAGTCATGGAAAAGTTTTGAAATTTTGTCAGTTAAAAAGAGTGGGAACCCTGTACCAGTATATTATCATAAACATGCAAGCACTTCCTGAAAGAAAGTATCCAATTCGCACACCTCATTACTGTGTATGAGATTTACACCACAACATAACTTGGACTCAATTAACTGATGAATCACTCAAAACATGTGAGTGCTTTTCTGAATAGCCTCCCATGCATCCTGAATGGGGCAGGTGCAAGAACATGCATTCTCTGCGGGGCTTAATGCTCAATTCGGGTTTTTTTGTGAAATCCGACTTTTTTGGGAGTTCGTTCACATTTCCAATTAAATGCGACTCGTGTGTGATCTCCAGTGTGAACACCCCATAAGTGTCCTGCATGCACATCGGAGGACCTAACCTAAACGCTGGGCTTGTCTCCCAAAATATGGTCCAGTTCTTGGTAAAATGGACAGATTACATGTCCACTTTGTTTGTTTGTTTGAGTCTTTAGCCTCCGTGTATTTGGCTGCAGACTCTTTATTTTTTCTAGAACCAGGACTGAATGTTCATTTCAAAAGCCGTCCAGTTCCAATAATATCTGCCTGAATACAGCGATCCCCCCAAATATTAATAAACTCTTTAACCTCGCTTTCCCTCCATCGTCGAGACTCCGATCCTGACGTGTAGGTGGGATGAATGTGACCTGGACCGTTCAGACTGAAGTCGCATGTCAAAAGATCGGATATGAATCGGTTTTAGGAGCAAATATCCAATTGGCCTGGGTCACATTTGAAAAAAATCATCTCTGTGTCATTAAAAGGTCAGATACAGGTGACATAGGGGTCAAAAAAATCAGATTTGGATCACTTCCGGCTGCAGTCTGGTGGCCTTATTGTGCCCTTTAGCAAGACACTTCAATCACCTCACCACCTGCACGTGTATTTGAGAAGAAGATCATTTAAATGCAATATGCCAGCGAATTTTGATAAACATGCGAGCACTTCCCGAACGCACATAAGTATCCAAGTAGCCGTGAATGGGGCAGTTGTACGGACACGCTCCTGCAATCGTACACTCTTGTTGTGTCCTTTGGCAAGACACTTCACTCACCTCATCACTGCGTACGTGAATTATGCCACAACATAATTTGGCCTCAATAAACTGATGAATTACTCAAAACACGCTCGCGCTTTTCTGAATGCCCTTAAGTATCCAATTAGCTGAGCCTTCCCCGCGGCGTGAATGGGGCGGTTGTGCGGACGTGGCGCGGTGTTTACAAAGTGCAGGGTCAGCGGGCGGACACAGGTAGAAGCAGCGAGCCAGAGGAAGCCATAAACAGCTCCTGCTCGCGATCACAACACGGGTCTTGTTTAGAGGTCGCGGACGATGTTTAAGTCGCTTTAATGGGGCCAAAAGGTGCGTTCAGTGATGTCATGTACACTAAATGGTCTATGGAGATTGGGAATGCGTTGGAAAATTAGGAAGTCTTTTGGTAATTAGTGTAATGGTAAGAAGATTGCAAGATGCTAAATATTCTAGTTAGTGTTCATTCAAAAACTTGTCTAACTGTGGTGTTTAAATTGGACATGAATCCATGTGTCATTCGTTCATTTGTTTTTCAATTTAAAACCAAAAATAAGAAAATGAAAAAAACAACTGTTTTCTTCATAATTTGTCTCCAAAACCAAAATGAAAAAACAGATAAAGATTTGTTTTTTTTCAGTTTTTGATTTTGTGTTTAAATGAAAAATGGAAAAAAACGGATACTGACCATTTCCCGTTTACGTGACTTCCGTGTCTGTGATGCCGGACTGAACCAGGACTGATCCAGGTCCGGGACCAGACCAGAACTAGACCAGGACCAGAGCGGACCCTGAGCTTTGACTCCGAGCCTCCGCAGGGTCTGAGCCTGAGCTTCGAGCTCCGGCCCTGCCATGGGCTCTGAGCTTCCGGTCTGGTCCTGGTCTGGTCCCGGTGTGGTCTCAGTCTCGGTCTGGTCCCAGTCTGGTCCCGGTCTCAGTCCTGCTCTGGTCCCGGTCTGGTCTCAGTCTTGGTCTGGTCCCAGTCTCATCCCGGTCTGGTCCCGGCTTGGTCCCGGTCTGGTCTCGGTCTGGTCTTGGTCTCAGTCCCGCTCTGGTCCCGGTCTGGTCTCAGTCTTGGTCTGGTCCCAGTCTGGTCCCGGTCTGGTCTCAGTCTTGGTCTGGTCCCAGTCTCATCCCGGTCTGGTCCCGGCTTGGTCCCGGTCTGGTCTCGGTCTGGTCTTGGTCTCAGTCCCGCTCTGGTCCCGGTCTGGTCTCAGTCTTGGTCTGGTCCCAGTCTGGTCCCGGTCTGGTCTCAGTCTTGGTCTGGTCCCAGTCTCATCCGGTCTCAGGTCCCGGCTTGGTCCCGGTCTGGTCTGTCTGTCTTCTCAGTCTGGTCTGGTCTCTGGTCTCGGTCTCAGTCCCGGTCTGGTCCCGGTCTGATCCCTGTCTGGTTCCGGTCTCAGTCCCGGACCTGGATCAGTCCTGGTTCAGTCCGGTTGCAGTCACTCAAGTCACGTAAACGGGAAACTGGGCCGTTATCCATTTTTTCCATTCTTCATTTAAACACAAAATCGAAAACTGAAAAAACAAATCATTATCTGTTTTTTTCATTTTGGTTTTGGAGACAAATAATGAAGAAAACTGTTGTTTTTTCATTTTCTTATTTTTGGTTTTATATTGAAAAACGAGTGACACAGGGGTTGGCCACACTAGTCTCTCACCACTGCGCAGTGCAAGTGTATATCAATATTATTTTTATTCTGCCATTGTAAGATCCACATTTCATTCCAGTTCAGTTTTATATTTTTTGTTCTCACTGATTCAGAAATTTGAAAACCTAAGCCGTGAATGGGACTCTATCCGCCGCACGTAGACAAGAGGCTGCTTCAAACCTCTACCTCCCAGCTGTAATGACCACGATTAGTCAGTGTATAATTCTGAGTAAATGTGGAGATAGTGAACATAAAGGGTCTGTGTCCTGCCAATGGGCTGTAACTAGTGCACTGTTGATCCTCCTGATTTCTTTTGGTGGCCAATCAGATTATTTATTTAGCATTAAGGGCAGAGCAGTTAGGCTAACGACTATACTGCCAAGAGATACAGTCTGGAGATAGGGAATGTGCATGCTTTATTTCACTGATGAAGGCCAAATGTTCGCTCATTCTGTCTGAGAAGGGAAAGCAGTGTTCCAAAATGGTGATGGATTAAAAACTGAAATGTAGTTTGCGGTAATATTTTATGTTTGAGCTTTGTAGAGCAGTGTTTCCCAGATGTTTTTTCTGGGGATCGATATTTTAAAAGTCACAAATCTTGAGTGATTGTGTCTCTCTGAACAATTCGTATTTGAGACACACTTGAGACTTTTTTATTTCCTAGGAGGAGGACTCGAATAAACATTGAGTAATAATGAGTTTAATTCAGCTTTGTGCACATTTGTTTACGTTTTACAGAAACATATATGTGAAAGTCGGTTCGAGGTCAGTAAGCACAACCAGAACTAATACGTAAGGCGCATCGCATTATAAAGGGATTTTAAGTGCCCCCAATACTCAAGTTTTAAACAATTCAACAGTAATCTGTGTTTCCTACAGAAAAATACTTGGAAGTCGTGACTTGGACTTGAGACTTGACTTGATAAAATAGACCAAGACTTGGGACTCGACTTGAACTTGAAGCTCAATGACTTGGGACTTGACTCTGACTTGAGGCCTGTGACTTGAGACTTTCTATTTTGACCATAATGATTCACACTAAGATCTTGACAAGACATTTAAAAAGGAAAAATGAGCTACAACAACAACAACTACTACAACTACTACTACTACTACTACTAGTACTACAACAACTAGTACTACAACTACTAGTACTACAACTACTACAACAACTACTACTACAACTACTACTACACTACAACAACTACTACTACTACTACTACTACAACTACTACAACAACTACTGTACTACAACTACAGTACTACAACTACTACAACAACAACTACAACTACTAACTACAACTACTACTAGTACTACAACTACTACAACAACTACTACTACTACAAACTAGTACTACAACTACTATACTACAACTAGTACTACTAAACACTACTACTACTACTACTAGTACTACAACTACTAGTACTACAACAACAACTAACAACTACTACTACAACAACTAGTACTACAACTACTAGTACTACAACTACTACAACAACAACTACAAAACTACTACTACTACTACTACAACAACTACTACTACAAACAACTAGTACTACAACTACTAGTACTACAACTACTAGTACTACAACTACTATACTACAACTACTACTACAACAACTAGTACTACAACTACTACAACAACTACTAGTACTACAACTACTAGTACTACAACAACTACAACTACTACAACAACAACTACTAGTACTACAACAACTACTACACTACTACAACTACTACAACTACTACTAGTACTACAACTACTAGTACTACAACTACTACAACTACTACAACAACTACACTACTAGTACTAACTACTACAACAAACTACTACAACTACTACTACACTACTACTACAACTACTACTACTACAAACTACTACAAACTACTACAACTACTACACTACAACAACTACTACTACAACTACTACACTACAACTACTAGTACTACAACTACTACAACAACAACAACTACTACAACAACTAGTACTACAACTACTACTACTACACAACTAGTACTACAACTACTAGTACTACAACTACTACTACAACAACTAGTACTACAACTACTAGTACTACAACTACTAGTACTACAACTACTACAACAACAACTACTAGTACTACAACTACTACAACAACTACTACAACAACTACTAACTACTACTACTACAACTACTACAACAACAACTACAACTACTACTACTACTACTACTACACTACAACAACTAGTACTACAAACTACTACTAGTACTACAACTACTACAACACAACACTACACTACTAGTACTACAACTACTAGAACACTACTTACAACAACTAAACAACTACTAGTACTACAACTACTACAACTACTACTACTACACACACTACTAGTACTACTACAACTAGTACTACAACTATACTACAACTACTAGTACTACAACTACTACAACAACAACAACTACTACAACTACTACAACAACTAGTACTACAACTACTACAACAACTACTACAACAACAACTACTACTACTACTACTACAACAACTACTACTACTACAACAAACTACTACAAGTACTACAACTACTACTACAACTACAACTACTAGTACTACAACTACTTACTACACTACTACACACAACTACTACAACAACAACTACTACTACACAACTATACTACTACAGTACTACAACTACTACAACAACAACTAGTACTACAACTACTACAGTACTACTACTACTACTACAACTACTACTACAACAACTAGTACTACAACTACTACTACTACAGTACTACAACTACAACAACAACTTAGTACTACAACTACTAGTACTACTACTACTACAACTACTACAACAACAACTACTAGTACTACAACTACTACAACACTACACTACTACAACAACTACAACTACTACTACTACTACTACTACAACAACAACTGCAACAACTACTACAACAACTAGTACTACAACTACTAGTACTACAACTACTACTACAACAACTAGTACTACAACTACTAGTACTACAACTACTAGTACTACAACTACTACAACAACAACTAGTACTACAACTACTAGTACTACAACTACTACAACAACAACTACTAGTACTACAACTACTACAACAACTACTAGTACTACAACTACAACAACTACTACTAGTACTACTACAGCTACTAGTACTACAACAACTAGTACTACAACTACTAGTACTACAACTACTACTACAACAACAACTAGTACTACAACTACTAGCACTAGAACTACTACAACAACAACTAGTAATACTACTACTACAACAACTACTACTACAACAACAACTGCAACAACTACTACAACAACTAGTACTACAACTACTAGTACTACAACTACTAGTACTACAGCTACTAGTACTACAACTACTACAACAACAACTAGTACTACAAATACTAGTACTACAACTACTAGTACTACAACTACTACTACAACAACAACAACTAGTACTACAACTACTAGTACTACAACTACTACAACAACAACTAGTACTACAACTACTAGTACTACAACTACTACTACAACAACTAGTACTACAACTACTAGTACTACAACTACTACAACAACAACTACAACAACTACTACTACTACAACAACTACTACTACAATAACAACTACTAGTACAACAACTACTACTACAACAACAACTACTAGTACTACAACTACTACAACAACAACTACTAAGTACTACAACTACTACAACAACTACTAACAACAACTACTAGTACTACAACTACCACTACTACAAAAACTACTAGTACTACAACAACAACTACTAGTACTACGACTACCACTACTACAAAAACTACTACTACTAATACTACTTCTACTACTACATCAACAAATACCACTTCTAGAACTACAACTACTACTACTACTACTACATCCACAATTACCACTACTAAAACTACTATTACCACTACTACAACAACAACTACTACTACTACTACTACTACTGCAACAACAACAACAACAACAACAACTACTACTACTACTACTACTACTACTCCAACTCCTACCCCATAAATACTCATATATAAATATACCATGACTTTTTAATGTACAGTTTATCTTAAAATTCATATAAACTGTAAAAATCTAAGCTATATTTGGTTCTTTGGTTTAAAGACTTGAAATGACTTGTTGCTCAAAGCAGACGACTTGGACTTGACTTGCACTTATGGGCCAGTGACTCGAGACTCGACTCGGACTTTCCTGTCTTTGACTTGGGACTTGAGGTCAAAGACTTGAGACTTGCAAAACAACGACTCGGCCTCACCTCTGGAGCAAACAGAACGCAAGTCTTGCCGATGTTTACTTTTTCCAGTCTTTTTTTTTTTTCTTTCATAATTATCTCTCAACACTTGTAAAATGGTTAAAAAATACAAATAAAAAAAACAAAAAAAAAAAACGACCTTCCCTTTAAAACGCCTGGCGGTAGTCTGTGTTATTTTAAGGAGCGCAAACGCCAGATAAAACTGTAAATGATTGACTCCTGGATTCACCCACAGTCCCTCCCTCTGTCTGTGCCGACACACACACACACACACACACACACACACACACACACGAACGCACAAACACACACTGTATGCTCTGTCTCAATAGATAGCAGCATTATCACTCAAGGAAGAGTCTCCAAGTCCACCGGATCACCCCATCACCTGCACCATAAACGTCACCGCCGCCTGATTTATGAGCTTATACGGTTAATAGGTCCAGGGTCGTTGGCAGATTTTTTTGGAACCTCGGGGCAAAACGGCTTTGGGGGGGGGGCCCCCGGTTCGACAAAAACGCAGCGAGACGTTTGCGAAAGTCTTTGTTTGAACTCAAAAACGAGCGTCAATTTTGACACTTTGACGGCCGATCACAGTCATATCCTAACAACGATTAAACCACGATGGTGATAAATCATAAATAATTAATCAAAACAAATAAATCGGGATGGGTCTAGATTAAAGTAGACAACTAAAGCACTACTGTATGACATTTCACAAAATATGAGCGTTTTATTACAGGTGTTTATATATGACTTTACTGTAATCGACCTGACTCCTGATTTTTATTTATTTTTTTATTAATCCTTTACAGTTAATGTTGTTGTGTAACTGCAGTAGGAACAGTTACACAACAATTGCTTTGCCTATCAATGGGTTTGTGACAGTTTAGTTGCTCTAATTACTCGATCACATAATCGGAAATGTTCCACAGTCCGGCATTAAAGGGTCCATTTACTCTGTTTTATGATCTACGTTATAATGTCGTTTCCTCGTCGTAAACAGACCCGGAGTTGGGTTTTGTTTCATTCACACACGTTTAACACACAAACCCTGCAGATTTAGGGTCTTCTCTCAAACAGAAAATACTCCGTTCCACCTTATGATGTCACGTGGCAATACAGGAAGTGCTCCAGTGTGCTTTTTACGGAAGATTTCAACCCTGGAATTTCCAGTACTAGAGAGCAAAAGGTAAAAAGGTGGCTGAAAACTACCACCGCATGACATCACAAGGTGGAACAGAGCACTTTGAGGTTTGGAGATGTAGACAAACTAATAATAAAGGGTGTGAATGAAATAAAACACAACTCCAGGTCTGTTTCTGATGAGGAAACAGCATTATAACATGACTTAAAGCTTAATTTTATGCTTGTTTAATGGGATGATACAGTATTGATATCGTGGGCTGCTGTATCGATATATCGCCAAGAGTATTTTTTTGGTATATTTTACTAAATTATTTTGTTACGGTGCTACAGTTTTGTTGCTTGTTCAGAGGAAGGAAACTCATTTATGCGACACATTTGACATTTTTACTGTTTTGATGATTAAAATATTTGTGTTTTTCATTATGAACTTTGCACAAGAAGCTGTTTAACAAAGACTTTTAGTATCACAGCCATGATTTAGCCTTTATTTTTTATTGAAATGTATCAAATCGAACCTGAAAGTGCTCTGTATCAAGGTATGTATCGTATCGTGGGCTATGTATCGAGGTATGTATAGTATTGTGGTCTACATATTGAGATTTGTATCGTATCGGCAACTTCTTCGATGATACCCAAGCCTCTACACAAGAGTCAGTTTTGCATAATTTAGGACATTTAAATGGCTTCAGTGCTTGTACACTGATCAATCCAATCCAACTTTATTTGTATAGCACATTTTATAAACAAGACAGTTTCCAAAATGCTTCACAAACATGTTAAAGTTTTAAGAGTTTTAAGAGTTAAGAGGTTTAAGTCTCGTCTTAAGACCCACTTTTACTCTCCGGCTTTTAACACCGAGTGAGTTGTGTGGTCTTTTATTTATTTAATTTATTTTTAATGCATTTTTTATGTATTTATTTTATTTTATTATTATTATTATTATTATTATTATTATTATTATTATTATTATTATTATTATTATTATTATTATTATTATTATTATTATTATTTTATTGGCTTTATTTATTGCTATTCTATGCTTTTTTATGATTATATTATTTTCTTGGTTTTATTATTTTAAGACTAGTATGATTAAATCTGAGTCTTTATTTTATTTATCATTTTATTATTGCTGTTATTACTCTGTAGTTGTGCAGCGCTTTGGAAACTATGAATTGGAAACATTTAACTCTAAAAAGTCCGCAGAGTTATGTTTGAAACAAAATGAACCAATAGAATCAAAAGATAAAATCATAATAATAAAATCGATGAAGAAAAATAATAAAATCAGTAAATAAAGTGCAGTACAAAGGACCACCAGACTCAGGAGGTTTTAAAGTCCCTGTTTCGTGAGTTCATGTTTACTGGTAGCAAGAGTGAAACAGTTGCATCTTTGGTCAGTCCTGTCATCGGCCGTTTCTCCGCCTCGGCCTTGAACTCCTTTGAAGAAGATATATTATGTTATTGAGTGGAGATAGTGTAGCCTTCCTCGCTCACTCCCTCGTTCCCTCTCTCTCTCTCGCTCCTCCCTCCCTCCCTCTTCCCGACTCCGAACAAAGGCCAACGTCGATACTTTCACATCAAACCCGAGATGAGTCAAAGTGTGTCGAGTTGTGATCTGTGCGGCCGAGGACGCGTACTTCAAAAGGCCCGAGAGAGACGACGTGTTGCAAAAACTGTAGCTGTTCAGGAGAGGAGGAGTGGAGAGAGAGAGGAGAGAGGAGGAGTGGAGAGGGAGAGAGAGGAGGAGAGAGAGGAGTGAGAGAGAGAGGAGAAGGAGGAGTGGAGAGGGAGAGGAGAGGAGTGGAGAGGGAGAGGAGGAGTGGAGAGGAAGAGAGAGGAGTGGAGAGGAGAGGAGAAGAGAGAGGGAGAGAGAGAGAGTGGAGAGGGAGAGAGGAGAGAGGAGGAGTGGAGAGGAGAGGAGAGAGAGGAGGAGTGGAGAGGGAGAGGAGAAGAGGAGGAGTGGAGAGGTAGAGGAGGAGAGGGAGAGGAGAGGAGGAGAGGGAGAGGAGAAGGAGAGGAGAGGAGTGGAGAGGGAGAGAGAGAGAGGAGGAGTGGAGAGGGAGAGGAGGAGTGGAGAGGAGAGGAGGAAGGAGAGGGAGAGGAGGAGTGAGGAGGAGAGGAGGAGAGGAGAGGGAGAGAGGAGAGGAGAGGAGGAGAGGAGAGAGGAGGGAGGAGTGGAGAGGGAGGAGGGAGAGAGGGAGAGAGAGGAGTGGAGAGGGAGAGGAGAAGTGGAGGAGTGGAGAGGGAGGAGAAGAGAGGAGGAGAGAGGAGGAGTGGAGAGAGGAGAGAGGAGAGAGGAGAAGAGAGGAGTGGAGAGGAGAGAGAGGAGAGGAGGAGGAGAGAAGAGGAGGAGTGGAGAGGGAGAGGAGAGAGAGAGAGGGAGAGGAGGAGTGGAGAGGAGAGAAGAGGAGAGTGAGGAGAGGAGGAAGAGGAGGAGTGGAGAGGGAGAGGAGAAGAGAAGGAGTGGAGAGTGGAGAGGGAGAGGAGTGAGAGGGAGAGGAGGAGAGGAGGAGTGGAGAGGAGAGGAGGAGTGGAGGGAGAGGAGGAGGAGAGGAGAGGAGAGAGGAGGAGTGGAGAGGAGAGGAGAGGAGAGAGGGAGGAGGAGAGAGGAGAGAGAGGGAAGTGGAGAGGAGAGGAGGAGAGAGTGGAGAGGAGAGGAGAAGAGGAGGAGTGGAGAGGGAGAGGAGGAGTGGAGGAGTGGAGAGGAGAGGGAGAGGAGAGGAGGAGAGGAGAGGAGAAGAGGAGGAGTGGAGAGGGAGAGGAGAGGAGTGGAGAGAGGAGAGAGAGGAGGAGAGGAGGAGAGGAGTGGAGAGGGAGAGGAGAAGAGGAGGAGTGGAGAGGGAGAGGAGAAGAGGAGGAGTGGAGAGGGAGAGGAGAAGAGGAGAGTGAGAGAGAGAGAGAGGAGGAGTGGAGAGGAGAGGAGGAGGAGGAGTAGGAGAGGGAGAGGAGAGGGAGAGAGAGAGAGAGGAGAGGAGGAGGAGAGGGGAGGAGTGGAGAGAGAGAGAGAGGAGGAGAGGGAGAGGAGAGAGGAGGAGAGGGAGGAGAGGAGAGGGGAGGAAGAGAGAAGAGAGGAGAGAGAAGAGGAGGAGTGGAGAGGAGGAGTGAGAGGAGAGGAGGAGAGGAGTGAGAGTGGAGGGGAGTGGAGAGAGAGAGGAGTGAGAGAGAGTGGAGAGGAGAGAGAGAAGAGAGAAGAGGAGAGGAGAGGAGGAGGGAGAGGGAGAGGAGAGGGAGAGGAGAGGAGGAGTGGAGAGAGAGGAGAAGAGAGGAGAGGAGAAGAGAGTGAAGGAGTGAGAAGAGGAGAGGAGGAGGAGAGGAGAGAGGAGTGAAGAGAGAAGAGAGTGAGAGTTAGAGGAGGAGTGGAGAGTTAGAAGAGGAGTGAGAAGGAGAAGAGAGAGGAGAGAGAGAGGGAGAGAGGGAAGAGAGGGAGAGGAGAGAGGAGAGTGAAGAGGAAGAGAGTGGAGGAGAGTTAGAGAGGAGAGGAGAGTTAGAAGAGGAGTGAAGAGTTAGAGGAGGAGGAGGAGAGTTAGAAGAGGAGAGGCAGAGGAGGAGTGGAGAGGGAGAGGAGGAGTGGAGGAGCAGAGGACTGGAAAGGAGGAGAGGAGCAGCACAGGAGTGGAGAGGCAGAGGAGAAGCAAAGGAAAGGAGGAACAGAGGAGGAGTGAAGAGGGAGGAGAGGCAAGGAGCAGAGGACTGGAAAGGAGGAGAGGAGGAGGAGAGGAGCAGCAAAGGAAAGGAGAGGCATAGGAGGAGAGGAGGGGTGAAGAGGCAGAGGAGGAGCACAGGAAAGGAGAGGCAGAGGAGGAGCAAAGAGGCAGAGGAAGAGGAAAAGAAGAGAGACAGAGGAGGAGAAAAGGAAAGGAGAGGCAGAGGAGGAGGAGTGGAGGAGTGACGTTGCAGAGGAGCAGAGAGGCAGAGGAGGCACAGAGGAGCGAAAAGGTAGAAGAGGAGAGACAGAGGAAGAGAGGAAAGGTAGAGGAGGAGCAGAGGAGAAGTGTAAAGCCAGAAGAGGAGTGGCGAGGCAGAGGAGGAGTGAAAGAGTGAACTTTGAGGAGCCAGAGCGACGCCAAAGAGTTTAATATCACAGAGTTGGACAACCATCTCCAAAGTACAAGCTGAAAACCAACCAGTACTTTGTCTGTATTCACATCAGGGTACAATATTTTTGTGATATTATGAAAAAGAACAGTAGAAACTCTGCTTTTTTCATTCAAATGACCAGAAAAATTAAAGGTGAAACCATCTCAGCGTATTCGACTTCAACTGTCCAAAGTTTCATCGACACAAACAACAAAAATAGAAACGTTTGGGGGCAACTATTTCTCCACGCTGAAAGAAATTTAACTGTTTGTACATTATTTTTAGAGGAAAACCAAGTTCACTGATTGTTTTAGTGAAAATTTAAGTTTGAAAACGGCTTAAAATATTGAATAATAGTGAATAAAGCTTGAATTGAATGACTAATAATCACTTAACAATCCCATTAATATCACACCGTCATATTCTAGTAGTTATATTATGGCAAATTTTAACCCTGGTGCCCTTCCATCACAAACAAATAGTTTCATCAAAGGGTTTAATCTAATCTCGGGACAGAGGGATGGTTCGACTTGAGATCTCAGGACGTGTGTCTGTTGTGCCGCCACCGTAAAGATAGAGTTTGAATTATTAGCAGATATTAACGAAGAACTAATCAGACACGTCGTTGAGCCCAAAGGAAACTCAAAATCACAGCTCCGAGAGAGTGAAAAAAAAAAGTCCAAAACGTTCCCCAAAATCCCGTGTTTAAGATGAGTTCGGACGCGCCGGCTGGACTGAGCTGTTGACTCCAGTGACCAGCCAGAGTCTCCGGTCCCACTGGCCAGAGTCTCCGGTTGACCTTGGGGCCCTGCACAAATGGTTTTATTGGGCGGCCGCATGAGGTGAAGCGTTTATGGCTCTATTAGTGAGTGGGACTATCTCTGTCAGTAAGATTGATGAGTCCGGCTTATCTGCAGCTTCCGTTATCAGCACCGACCTGCCGCGAGCTACACCAGCCACAGCATTTGACCCAGACCGTTGTTAAAGCCGCAAGCGGCGTCGAACGGCCCTCGCCCGCCGCGCCCGCCGCGCCCGCCGCACGCCGCAAACACCGCGCCAACAAATGGTGCGCCCCGCCAACACCATACCCTAAACGCCGTGTCCGCAAACTCTGTGCCTGCAAACAGCAAAATGACATAGTACGCCTTTAGATGTTCTTTGCGCCCCCTGCTGGCCAACCTTGAAAAATTCCCATGTCAGTAATATATGTTTTTTCTTCTAGTCATTAATAGAATTGAATTCCCAAATTTGGTACAAATCCGACAATGTTGACGTTTCATGTCTATGGTAGGGGGCGCTATAGTGTTTTTTCATATGTTTTATAGTGTATTATATTCAGACTGAGATCACACATTAGTGATTCAAATTTCAACACGATCGGACTAAGTCTGTGCGAACAGGAGCAAATAATGTCACCTTGAAATTAGGCAAAATTTTGATCGAAATTTGTGGCTTCGCCGCGCGTAAACCGTGACAGTTATCAAAAAAAATCAGCTAACTTTAGATGTTCCACTTGTCTAGATGATGTACGGTGATTTTCAGCCCTGTGGGTGAAGCGCCTTCAGAGGAGTTCGTTCAAATGCAACGTCAGCAAAAATGCGGACTGAAATTTCAATCCAAGATGGCCGCCTTCTGGTTTGTCAGGGGGCGTGGCCATAATAACATTTTTTGTTTGTCTTCACATGATGAATGTGTGTACCGAATTTCATGGCTCTACGACAAAGTTGACCGGGACGTCTCCCATAGGCGCAAAATTGTTGAGTCTTTGCGCCCCTGCTGGCCAACAGTGAAAATTTTAACATGGCCATAATATACTTTTTTACTCGTAATCATATATAGAATTTAATTGCCAAATTTGGTGCAGATCCGACAATGTTGACATTTCATGTATACGGTAGGGGGCGCTATAGTGTTCACTTTTCATATGTTTTATAGTGTATTATATTCAGACTGAGATCACACATTAGTGATTCAAATTTCAGCACGATCGGACTAAGTCTGTGCGAACAGGAGCAAATAATGTCACCTTGAAATTAGGCAAAATTTTGACCAAATTTTGCGGCTTCGCCGCACGTAAACCGTGACAGTTATCAAAAAAAATCAGCTAACTTTAGATGTTCCACTTGTCTAGATGATGTACGGTGATTTTCAGCCCTGTGGGTGAAGCGCCTTCAGAGGAGTTCGTTCAAACGCAACGTCAGCGAAAATGCGGACTCAAATTTCAATCCAAGATGGCCGCCTTCTGGTTTGTCAGGGGGCGTGGCCATAATAACATTTTTTGTTTGTCTTGACATGACGAATGTGTGTACCGAATTTCGTGGCTCTACGACAAAGTTGACGTCGGGACGTCTCCCATAGGCGCAATGTATTTTTGACTTTTCGAGGTGGCGCTGTGTCGCCATTTTTTTATGCCCGTGCACGAAACCTATATTTTATCGAATTTTTCGCCACTTCTGAATTTTGGGCAAAGTTTGGTGAGTTTTTGAACGTGTTTAGGGGGTCAAATTAGGGTTTAAAGAGCAGAAGAATAATAAAATAATAATAATAATTCGAGCAAAAACAATATATCCGAAAACTTTAGAACAACATATTATACATTTTTTGAAAGCTCTCGACCTTCCCCACGTCACCGTGGGGTCATTGGTGAGTGACGGGCGCGTCTGGACCATCTCGTCGGGGTCACCCCCGACCTCCCATTGACTTCCATTCATTTTAGCAGTAGTAAATATGAGCCAGGCCTTGGGCGTGGGTTACTGGGATACTGCTGTTCGTGCCGGGGGCGACCGTGGACATAGTTGCATGTCGTCTTGTCGCATTCGGACATGCGCACGTCCCTTCCCATTCGCTCCGCTGAGCGGAAGCAATAGGCCCTACGCCCTGTCGGGGCTCGGGCCTAATAAATGAGGGGACAGGTAGGTGGTAGAGTCACTGTCACTGTGATCATAAGGTTGGCAGTCTGTCCAGTCCGGCTTTAACTAATATCACACTGGTTGTTGTGTCCTTGAGCAAGACATTTCTCCCATGTTTTGTTTTAGTTTTAGTGTGGTATGTGTGGGATTAATCGAGTTATTAAACGCGGTTAGTGAGATGTATGTTTTGGCAACGATGTCCAACTAATGCAATGTAACGCAACTTATCAAAAAATACATTTGAATTATTATGATTGAATAATTCACGAAGACCAAACCAGACCAAGTTACAGGTCAGATTTGTGGAAAGGCGACCCCGCTCACAGTCAGAATGCCTGTTTTTCAAGATATTTTTGAGCTGTAAAACCACCTGTAATTGAATAAATGTAAGGTAGATCTGTTTAATCATTAGTCATACTTTGGAACATTCCAGGCAGAACACAGGAAAGTATTACATATTAGAATTTTTTATATTTTTAATAAAACTCTAAATCACTAATAATACTAAACATTCTTGTTAAGATTTTGTGACCAGATCCTCAAATGATCCACCCTTTGCTCTGGAGAAACTAGTTTAGACTAGACGGTTTGCAAAACCCCCGAAAGTGCGAGTCCAGGCACCAGCCAATCAGCGAAGAGACATACATTCAGTGTTGGCAACGATTCCTGAGATTGAGGATTTAAAGTTGGAACAAAGAGAATGTTTGGTGAATTTTATAAACTCAGGCCCGGGGACCAAATTTGGATCATATCAAATACGTATTAGAGCTGCTACAGACAGGCTGTAGACACATTATTTATCTTAAATTTTGTCATTTTATATTCTGCTTGTTCTGGATTCAATGTTTAAGCAAAACTATTATTAAACATTTATTTTAATAAGAAAAGGTTTAACATTACATATCTTGAAAGAAGAGAAAACATGCAGATGTTGGTGAACTTTTTCAGTAAATATTTCGTTTGGCCCATGACTTAGTCCCAGTTTTTAATTTAATGTGAATTTGAGGTTGACACTCCTGGGTTAAATGAAAAAAGTACCTGCCTACCGTCGAGCGAACGAATTCTAACCCTGCGAGGTCAGATGGTTTCTACAAAGTGAAACCGACTGATGAATCAATCTAGAACATTCCAGGCAGAACATAGAAAAGTATTACATATAAAAAAACAAACAAAAAAACGATGTATAAAAGCCTTTTTTTTCTTTTTTTTTTTTTTTTTTGCAAGTCTCCAAACCCAGTACACTATGATCCTTTTTTCATTTTTTATTTTTTTTCCCTGATTATTTGTTGGCCATAGTAGCAGAAGCGTCTTTATGACCGGAGCAGATAGGAGATGCACGCTGCTCTCTGAACCCTGCTTTATAACTGTCTGTCTGGAGACCTGTCGACTCAATGATGACAAATGACTTTATGGGGGGAGTTGCATGGACACAAGTTGAAATGGGACTTTCCATTACTCACACGAGCACCATAAGCAGAATAATACTGATGAGATGTTTTTCTATCTGTCTGCCCAGAGTGAATTATGTAGTGTTTGTTCACCATGTCATGTTTTGGAAGAGTGTTAAAATAGTTTGGGTTTGACACTCACACTTCAAGGTTAAAGTTGCTATTATTTAAAGGCTCCATATTACGATATTTTCTGATCTGTTTAACACACAAACTCTGCAGATTTAGGCTGAGTTCTTCTCTCAAACTGGAAACACTCTGTTCCAACTTGTGATGTCATGTGGTAATACAGGAAGTGCTCCACGCCATACGCCTTCACTTGAATCATTTGGAGAATTTCAGCCCTGGAATCGCTGATTTCTGCTGTGCAAAAGCCAAAAGGTAAAAAGGAAGCTGGAGCATTTAAGAGGAAACATGTCTTCAGGCCAAATAAGAGTCAGGTTTGTGGAGAAGCAAGCCCACTTACAGTAAAGCAGTAATTATAATAATTATAATAACAATAATAATACTAATTGTTATAATAACCAAAATAATAGTTATTATACTACCACTACTACTACTACTGCTACTACTACTACCCCTTCTGCTACTATTGCTACTGCTACTATTACTGCAGCTGCTACTGCTACTACTACTACTGCTACTACTACTTCTGCTACTGCTACTACTACTACTGCTACTGCTACTGCTACTGCTACTGCTACTACTACTACTACTACTACTACTACTACTACTACTACTACTACTGTTACTACTGCTACTACTACTACCCCTTCTGCTACTACTGCTACTGCTACTATTACTACTGCTACTACTACTACCCCTTCTGCTACTACTGCTACTGCTACTACTACTACTGCTACTACTACTTCTGCTACTGCTACTACTACTACTGCTACTGCTACTGCTACTACTACTACTACTACTACTAGTACTACTACTACTACTACAATTACTACTGCTACTACTACCACTATTACTACTATTACCACTAATAATAATAATAATAATAATAATAATAATAATAATAATAATAATAATAATAATAATAATAATAATAATAACAAACAGGCAAAAAAAAAAAAAAGTATATTTTTTGGCTAAAAAGTTACACAGTGGGGATTTAATTTTTATTATCATTTAAAAAATAATAATAATAATTTGATAAAAATAAATAAATAAATAAAAATCCTCACAATGATAGGTCATATTTTCTTGATAACATTTGTGAAATTTCATGTTTTTAAAATTTGAAATAAAAAAATTAAATAAGTAATTTTAAAAGATGTCTCAAAACAACAATAAGTGTATCTCTTCCTAGCTTGATTTATTGTATTTTTTTATTTATTATTATTGGTTTTTTTAAATTTATTTATTTTTTTATATATCACTAATCTGCCAGAAAATTCTCCAAATGATACATCGCTGCATCTACATATATTTCCCTTTCCACTTCTTGTGAGAGGGAGGGAGCGCTCGGTCGTGGACGGGGACCTCTCTGGTTGGGCCGGGGGGACGGAGCACAGTGGTGGCTTTATGTGGACTCATTTAGGAGCGATGACACACCGGGCCGGCCTAACATTAATCTTAGACTCTGTGATTTCTGAAATAACACAGTCTTTTCCCTGAAGGCACGCCGAGAAAGAGACGGAGAAACTGCTCTGCTCTTATAACATGAGAAAGCAAGGAGAGGATGAACAGAATCTGCGAAAAAGAAAAGGTTATTTGGGTATTTTAAAGGTTTTGTATTACGCAAAATTTACTCTTGTTTGCTTTAAGTCATGTTATAATGCTGTTACCTCATCACAAACACACCAGGAGCTGTGTTTTTTACAACATAGATCAGAAAATAGTGTAATATGAGCTCTTTACGCTGAACTCTAAACCAGTAATGACAGTTTATCAGTGGTTAAAGAAATAATCCAGTTACTTCAAGGTCCATTGCAATGATTAGTTAACTTTTTGAGCTAAGGATTTACAATGTTTCTGCATCATCAAAAACATAACTGGAGATGTGTTTTGTTTCATTGACCCATGTCTGAGTAATCCTGCATAGATCCATCCAACTAAGAGCTCAAAATTCTGCCTCACCAACTGATGTCATAAAGTGCTAATCTTTTCCTGGAAGTATAAGAAAATGCCATACTTTAACAGTACTTTTAAGGGTATGTAAGAAACATGCTAAAAAATAATAATAATTAATTAATAAAAAAATAAATAAATTAAAATATATAAATAAAAATTAAATTATAAAATAAATAAATAAAAAATTAAAATTAAAAAATAAAACCCAGCGCCTCAATGTTTAAAACAAATACAGTAACTATTTCTGAATCATTAAAATAAGATAGACACAAATGTTTATAGAATAAGTCGTATATGCAGCCTTAAATCAAGTGCCTTAAATCAGAGCTTCCAGGCCAAGTTACAAGTCAGGTCTATGAAATGGTTGACCTGCTTATAGCAAGAATGCACGTTTTTCAGAGATATTTTAGCACAATCAAAAACAACCATAATGAAATCCATCCTTAACATTTTGCCCGTATGTATTGGCCGAAATATTACATAGTGTGGCTTTTTTAAAAATTATCAAAAATATATGTATTTGTATATATTTCCTAAATTTGTGTTTTGTTTTTGCGACCTAATCGAGACTCAGACAGGTCCAGTTTGTAAATAAGAATTAGTTTTCAAACATTTCACAGGTTAAATAAAGGTAAATAATAATAATAATAATAATAATAATAATAATAATAATAGGCTCGATCAAGGGAAATTATTTGGACATACTACAATAAAACAATACGCCAAAAATAAAACTAATAAAACTCAAAATTACAAAACAAATAAAGTAGCAAAATCAGTAAAAGTTAGTAAACCAAATATGTTCATTTTGTTTTCTTATGTACTTTTTAAGTGCTCTTTTTAAAGATAAATAAATAAATAAAATACACTTTACAGTACTGGGTGTGGCTTTACTTGGTTTGGGTTTACTTAGTTTGTGATGTTTCTGACTTGGTTTTACAAAGAACCCAAGAAGTTAAAGTACATAAGAAGACAAAATGATCATCTTTGGCTTAATAAGAAGAAGGTTTGTTTGACAGCTCAGTTTTGAAGATGGCTTGCACGTCAAAAAGGTAAATAAACTTGACTGTATTGTCTTTAAAAACAACCCAAGAAGCTACAGCAAAAGTTAGGTCGCTAAAATTACAATGTTATTTCAAAGCTCCTTTTGTTAAAAACAGCTACTGTGGACCAGGCAGAGACTCGCAGACTGGGACACACGGTTACGTCAATAGTCATGAACAGCCCTTGACCTCACTTCCTCACCTCCACAGTGGCAGCTCCAGTGGCCCCTCACTCTATGGCCCTGTTAACAGTCTTATCTCAGAGCCGCCTTCGCACTGATAACCACTCTGCCGCTGATGGGCCCTAAGTGACTGGCTGTGTGCGGCTGGTTCATCCCGGCTCTGGGGTAAATGGCGGAGGACAGATACGGACTCAAACAACTGGGACTGTGTGTTTAACAGCTCTGGAGATCGGATGTGACGCTAATGCTGTTTGGACTACGGGGACCAGACAGGGGCGTCCACTATCTCCTATCAAGTTTATCGCCTTTTGTCTGGTTAAGGCTTAGAATGCACGATAATTCTGCATACCATTGGTTTGGGAGAAATAATTTGAATAAAATAAAATTAAAAAAAATGTAATAAAACTAAATATCTGAAATAACTTAAAAAAGTAAATTAAATAAAATCCTGAAAATTGTTTTATGTGCCTTTTTAAATTTGACGTGTGAGTTAGGCGCAATGCTTAATTAATGAAGAAAACAACAACTTTGAGTTATTTGATGAACAATGTCACTGTTAGATTTGTGAGCTGATAGTAAAAAGGAGACAATAGATACACTGAGGAGGTTGATGGTTCAATTGCGGAGAGAAATTATTTAGACATTTATTATATGAATGTGTGATGGTGCGTTGTGATGTGACGCAAAAAGTAGCAAGCAGACAGTGACAGAGAGGAGAGGGGGGAGAAAACAGAGGAAGTGCCTTGCCCAATGACACATGAACATATATAAGTGTCAGTACCAATAATTGAGAAGTCAAAAATGTTACTGGATGAGCATTACTTGTAACTAAAACTGCCGTATAAACATGATGGCTCGACAAAAAGGTCAAGATAACAATTGCACTTTTTTGTTTTGATTGATTTGATTGATTGATTTTTTTAATTCTTCATTTATTATATTATTATTTTGTGATCACAGGTGAGGGTAGGAACATCATGGTCATGAGCTTTGGATAATAACCGAAAGGACGAGATCGCGGATACAAGCAGTCAAAAGTAGTTTTGTCCTCAGGGTGGCTGGACGCCCCCTTAGTGCCATATGAACCATCTCGCACTCTGAGGACCTCAGGGACCGGCCTCCTGCTGGTGCCCAGAGTCAGGACTAAACACAGGGAGTCAGCATTTCAGATTCACGCAGCTAAAACCTGGAACAGTCTTCCTGAAGATGTGAGACAGGCCTCTTCTTTGACGCTGTTTAAATCCAGGCTCAAAACAGTTCTGTTTAGCTCCATATGACTGAAAGGTTTTCATTCCGCACTCTTGTCTCTAATTTATGAAATTAATGTCTCTCTCTCTTTTTATTTTAATCTTTAATTTTATGATGATTATTTATCTTTTGATTTGTTTTTATTGTGATTTTAATGTATTTCTTATTCTGTAAAGCACTTTGAATTACTTTGTGTACGAAATGTGCTATACAAATAAACTTGCCTTGCCTTAGGAGCTCAATCACACGGGAGGAGCTCAGAGTAGAGCTGCTGCTCCTCCACGTCTAGAGAAGCAGTTGATGTGGCTCGGGCATCTATTTTGGATGCCTCCTGGATGCCTCGGGCATGTCTCACTGGAAAGAGGTCCAGAGGGAAAAAACCTAGCACACGCTGGAGGGACTATGTCTCTGGGCTGGCCTGGGAGTGCCTTGGGATCCCCCCAGAGGAGTAGAGAAAGTGTCCGAGGTGAAAGAAGTAGTCTTGGAGTCCCTGCTTAGACTGCTGCCCCCGTGACCCGGCTCCGGATAAACGGAAAAAAATGGACGGATGGATATTTTGGGGGTTTTGTTCACTCTATTTCTTATTATTATTCAGAAGTCCATCTGATTTCCCTCATGATTCAAGGCACTTCTATATATTGTGTCTAACCAAAATCATTTGAGGTCTATATCTTTCTAGGTTTCGACCCAAATAGTGTCATCTGTCACTTCTTTTTCATCTTTCCTCTTCACCCCTGTCAAGATGGCGTCTCAGGTTTAACAGTATTTTTATATCACGGGTGTAAACGTAATGGGAGCTGACACGTAGCCAAGTTTAAAGACCTTCTGATGGCTATTTAACTGTCACACAAACTTATCCTCCTGCTAGGACTTCCCCATGTGCGATTCATTTCTCATCTCCTCCCTCCCTCGCTCTCTTGCTCTCTTCTTCCTATAATCTGTGGATCCGGGCAGCACCCCGATGAGCTGGGATGAGGTGCTCTGGCTCATAGGCACGTGGGACAGTGTGGGCGTTGTGCAGGAGAGGAGGGTTGGATGTTCGGGTAAGGATGAGTCAAGTCTGGAGATAGTTTTGTATCACTGATGTTGCAGTTATGACTGTGTATGGAAAGTTTTTTTTTGTACAAACTAAATGCATTCTTATATTTCTAATTTCTAACCAGTTTTGACACACATTTTCAGCTTTATTTTTAGTTAATTTTCATGACTATCTCCGTGAAAGTGTCGAAACTATGAAGCAACAAAACAAACAATTAAAAAAAATTACTTTTGCTTTGGTACTTTGCACTGTTTGGTGGTTGACCTGAACTAGCAGAGTTTTGAGAATATTTGTACAATTTTCTCTCAAGTAAAATGCTAAAGTGGTAAAACAACAAACTGACCATATCAACACTTTCATTATAAGTTGGTCACAATGTTGTAACTTTCAAGGCTCTGGACTTTCTCGACAATGTAACTGTTTTATTTCTTGACAAAACGACTCAAAGATACAAGGAACAGAATACAAACAAAGCAATGATTTGATGATGAATACCATTACAAATCATATTCGGACACATTGTTTCATAGAGAGATCTTTTACTGTATTTCAAAGTAGTTTAAAGAGTAAGATCTCGCAATCCAACGTGAGGAGCTCATCTGCTTTCAGCTTGAGAGCCAAAACTCAAAATGTAAACATGAACAACTTTTACAGCAGTGATACTAATTTTTTTTTCAAAAGAGCCACATCGGAAAAGCAAAATCAAGAGGAGAGACACTTAAACCCAACATACGCCAACATAACAAGTCACCTTTGCAAATGTGCATTTCTACAGATAAACTGGACATCCCACAAAAAAGAAACACACACACAAAAAAAATAAATTTTTAATTAAAACTATATTTACCTTAATAGTGGGATAAGTGGATGCATTATTACTATTACTAATCTGCATAAAGTTTTATAACATATAAAGGATAACCTCTATAGAGCCACATCAGCCCATTTGAGAGTACAATGTGTTTAATGCAGCTTTGGGTACATTTATTTACAGAAAAGAAACTTAAAACCACATGGCTCATTTGCATAAACAGTAAACCTGAAAAAACTGCTCGTTCCTTGTGTGCTGATGAGGTTCAGCTTCTGTCGGACTAAAAGACATGACTCAGTGGATTGTATGTGTTCCTTCTGTGACAGAGGGGTGTTATTCTCATGGTGAGTCTGTTCTATGTGTGTGTGTCGCGTTGGAGATGGTTCATGTTTTCAGAGATCAGACGTGTGCAGGTTTAGCGCAGCTCTTTTTCATTTAACTGACTTTACTTATGTTGGTCATTTTATTTAGATGATGTTAATCAAGAGCATGGACTACTTTTTAAAATGTGGGTCAGGCAGCGGGTCAGGTACAATATTTTCAAATATTTTTTTTGTGACCGGAGTTGCGGGTGGGTTAGTTGAAAGTGTCAGTCGAGTACAGGTCGTTTATACATGGACCTGCATGTCACTGGTTGCTGTTGTCACGGCGCCCCCTTTAGGAACCACCATTGATTAAGCCTTGATTTATACTTAGTGTAATGTAGATGTTTGTGTTGCAGTGTTCACTATATGTTTATCTGCACTTTTGAAAATATATCGGCTGTGTTACTATTTTTGGCATAAGTTGTGAGACACCAATTAAATCTTGGCGAGCCGCATATGGTCACAATCTCCCTTTCGTCTGTCCCAGGGCAGCTGTGGCTACAGCAGTAGCATACCAAACAGCATACCATAACTGAGTATGAAAGTGAAAGGGTACTGTTTTGAAACAGAAGATTGAGTTTACATGCCTGTCCCATGACTGGGGCCTATTTAAAACCCCAGTATGTAACTTCTTTTGCCAAAAAAAAACAGTCTAAAAAAAAGCATGTATCGTTATTATGGATGTTATTATTAAACTCAAAATATACAAAACTAAAGCAAGCTTGCATATTTACAAGTCTGGCTTTTATTTGGCCTAATACTATTCCGCAGTATGGAAGAGTGGAGAATGGTTTTAAATGTCTATTTCTATGGAAGACTCTCCACCTCTAGAAAGTTAAATAGTCCCACTTTAACTCTACACTAGTGATGTAACAATATCCAAATGTCTCGGGACGATATTATAACGATATGCATCTCACGGTACGATATTTACTGCAATATTTTGAATAGACTGATATAATTATAGATAGGATACTCTTTTGCTTTTAAAATACCTTGGCAAGATTTTGGTGTGAATTATTTCCATCATAATCCCAAGAATTCAAGTAAAAAACATATTTCTTCATTTTGTCTGCGCTGAAATGAATCATGGGATATGTAGTTCCCTATGTTTATAAGCTGTTGCTACTATAAAACCATGCATTTAAGCAAAGGAATCTTGTAATTTGATCTATTGTGACAGTCTACGGTATTATTGTGAGACTTTTGACAATACGATATCACAATATTTCGGTTATTGTTACATTATTTCCATAAAACTCCTGCCTTCTGCTTCAGCATAAAGAAAGTAAAAACCTACACACACTACCTCAAAGTAAACACATCCGACACTCTTTCCACCGTCTTTACATTGACTTCACTTATTTGTTTTGCATACGTTTAAAGTGAAGTGAGTTAACTCCTGTCCAGACGCCCCAGCTGCTCCGTATCTGTCCTCGGCCCGTCCGCTCCGCAACAAGCCCTGCCTTTGTGCGCCCCCCGAGCCCCGCCACAGAGAAGCCCCTTTCACCGCGCTGACAGTGGGCAGATTGAGACATCAGGCGCCTGCTACCCGCTCTAAATTAGCCATTCTTCTCACAGGCTAATTGGAAATCTAAATGTTTAGCAGCGCGAGGGAAGAGCACCAACAGAGCCTGGAGCGTGAAATCACATTAGCGCGTTTTTATTCAATATTTTGTGCTAATATTTGGTAATTTTGCGTTAATGACATCCACTTTCCCTGATGAGACGCTATTTTCGAGAAAATGAAAAATGTATTGGAATGTAAACAATGTTCGCGCCAAGATCTATTTGGGAAAAAATAAATAAATTAAAAAAAACATAGCCATTTTGAGTTCCGTGAAGTAGCAGCAAAAACATTTCCATGCATAATGATCAGGGACAAAAAAAGAAAAAAAAAAAAAAAACATTAATTACTGCGCCTACATCTACATAATTCAGAATAAAATATGAAAGTGAAAATGCCACTAACGCTAATTGGCTAATTCATCACGGGAGCTTGTTGGTAAATGTTCCTTCCTGCCTCAGTAGTTTTAAACGAAATGAAAAGATTTGCATAAAGTTTGGGGCACTTGAGGAGAGACGGAATACTGATGGAAACGCAGTTAAATGAGGTTGGAATTATGATTGAAAATTAGGATTAAGACGGTAAACAAAAATGTAAGATTGATGTAAAAGAAAAGCCAGACGCATCTCAGGGGCTTGGACGAAAATGTACAGCGTGAAAGTACAGATTAAAAGCTGTTTTAATTATCTAAAAACTTGGATTTTTACTGTGAGTGGGCTCGCCTCTCCACAGATCTGACATGTAACTTGGCCCTGGAGAAATAAATAAGTATAACGCAATAATTTCGAACACTCCAGGCAGTATTTACATCGAGAGAAGCCAGAGACGGACCCTCCACTAGAAAAGTTACACCTTTAAACTTGGACTAAACCGAGAACTAAACAAGGACCAAATTAAGACTAAACCAGGACTAACTCAAACCAAGTCTGAACCCAGATTAAGAAGGTGAAATAACAGGTTAAACCAGATTTAAACTGGTCTAAGATAGTTTGAAATCAGGAGTCAAACAAAGACCAAGCTAGAGCTAAACCAGGACTTTAAGAGGTTTACATTCACACTACAACAAGACCAAATAAACCAAGATGACAAAAGAGGTCTTAATCAGGACTAATCCAGGCCAAGACTAGAACAGGTCTTAACCAGCCTTAAACCAATCTAACCAACCAACATAAACCAAGTCTAAAACTGTGAAATAACAGCATAAATAACAGCATAATGGTTGAACAAGGACCAAGCTGGTACTAAATCAGGACTAAAACGGTTTTGCATCAAAACTGCAACAAGACCAAATAAACCAAGACGACGAAAGAGGTCTTAATCAGGACTAATCCAGGCCAAGACTAGAACAGGTCTCAACCAAAGTAAAACCAAGTTAACCAACCATCTTAAACCAAGTCGAAGACAGAGGTAATGGCAAAAATAAAGGTAAAACTGGTTGAACAAGCACCAAGCTGATACTAAACCTGGACTTTAAGAGGTTTACATTCACACTATAGTAAGAATAACTAAACCAAGATGACAATAAAGGTCTTAACGAGGACTAATCCAGGCCAAGACTAGAACAGATCTTGGCCTGGACTAAAACCAATCTAATCAACCAACATAAACCAAGTTTAAGACCATGAAATAACGGCACAAATAAAGGCAAAACTGGTTAAACAAGGACCAAGCTGGTACTAAACCAGGATTAAAACAGGTTTGCATTAACACTACAACAAGACCACATAAACCAAGATGACAAAAGAGGTCTTAACCAGGACTAATCCAAACAAGAACAGGTCTTAACCGGACTAAAACCAGGTTAACCAACCATCTTAAACCAAGTCTGAGACAGTGAAATAATGACAAAAATAAAAGGTAAAACTTTTTGAACAAGGACCAAGCTGGTACTAAACCAGGACTAAGACTTGGTTTATTTGGTCTACAGCAAGACCAAATAAGCCAAGATGAAAAAAAGGCTCTTACCCAGGACTATTTCAGGCTAAAACAAGTCTTAATCGAACTCAAACCACTAAGACAGTGAAATAATGGCAAAAATAAAGACTAAACTGGTTGAACAAGGACCAAGCTGGTACTAAACCAGGCCAAATAAACCAAGACTTTAAAAAGGTTTAAACAAGGACTAAATGAGGCCAAGACCCAGGCCAAGTTTTAATTCAACTTCACTGCAAACAACTGGAGCATTTTGCAATAAAAAAATAGAGTGATAATATTCACACTGAGTTCTTCTCTGAAACTGAAAACACTGCACTGGGTTTTAAACTCCGTACACCTTCACTAGAATCATTTGGATTAACTTCAAAACTACCACCTCATGACATCATAAGGTGGAAAAGACCATTTTAAGCATTCGAGATGTGGAATAAAGTATCACTCAAACATGTGAATGAAACAAAACACAACTCTGAGTGTGTTTTTGAGGCGGAAACAACATTCTAATAACATAAAGTTAGATGTACTTGTATCTAAAAAAAAAAATACTACTTCTACTACTACTTTCTTGGATGTACACAGTCAGTTGAATACAAACAGGGCTGGACCGCTCACAGCTCAGGGTGGGACAGGCGCTGGGGTTAACAGGGTTGAGTCGGAGGTGCTGGGAACTCGCCGGATTCATTCAGAGCGAATGACGAGTAACCGTGGAGAAACTAACAGATGAGCGTATAGACAAACTCCTCTCGCTCGCTGGAACGCCGACGGACGCGCCGCTAAAGACCGCCACCTACCTAACAACCGCCATCTTTCGACTGCCCGCAAACCCCCATTCTCCCATTCAACTTCTCAACCTTGACAACGGACCCAAACATCGTCAATTGCGTTGTTTTGTCAGATGATTCTTAATTGGCAGCGTCAGGTTTTTTTTCGCTTTTCAATATGTATAAACGAGACAAGCTCCTAATCCGAGCTTTTGAGCCGACGGAATGTTTATTTATCTGTTTCAACTACACCGGCTGGAACAAAGGCGCGGCAGAATGGTCGCTGACAGGCATAGCGAATGTTTCTCTGCCAAATCGGCCGCTTTCTCTCTCCACTGTCAGTTGACGTCTTTATTTTCGGCGGAGAGTTCAGAGCCGTGAAAGGGGTTGGAGGGCGAGCAGCGTGAGTGACCCCGGAGCCGGAGGGATGGGAGGATGGAAAGAGGAGGAGGAGGAGGGGGAAGAGGAAGAGCAAAGGGGGGGACTGTAGTGGATCTCTCTGCCACCACTCCACAGAGTTTCACTTCATTTACATCAAGTTAATTACAGCACATGTAGTTTAATTTAATTCCTTTATTTAGACTTATTTAGACATTATAGTTAATATAAGTCTGAATTATTTACTTAAACTTGTTCTTGTGTTTTTGAGTTTGAGTTGCCTGATTCATCAGCTGGTTTCATTTTGTGGAAACCGTCTGACTTTGCAGCATTAGACTTTGTTTGCTTGACCGTAGGCGGGTACTTTTTTAATTTAACCAATCGCTGCTGTTTGGTCATGATGTATGTAATGCACCAAATCCCCTAGGAAGAATCGCAATAACGTCTTTCCCCTTGATAAAATTCACCAAACATTCTCTTTAAATCGGCTTTAATTCCTTGATCTCGGGAATCGCTGCCAACACAGAATGTCTGGCTCTTCGCTGGTTGGCTGGTGCCCGAACTCACACTTCCGGAGTTTTTGCGACTAGTGTATTCCGATTCCTGGAGAGAAATGAAATTGAGCGGAGGCACTAGGTGATACCACCTTGCTAAGATGGAGGACCCTTTACTAAGTTAGTCCGTCTAGTTTGTTTAAGGTTACTTGATTATCACTTATTATTATCCGTATTCTTGTTACTTTGAATAAGTTAGTAGTTTTAGTTAATTATTTAGTGTAATTCTTCCCTCCTGTATTCAGTTTTTTGCCAGACTGGCGCCACCTAGTGCCTCCACTGAATTTCATTTCTCTCCAACGACTAGGTCAGGAATCAGAATACACTAGACGATTTGCGAGAACCCCGGAAGTGCGAGTTTAAGCACCAGCCAATCAGCGAAGAGACAGACATTCTGTGTTAGCAAAGATTCCCAAGACAGAGGATTTAAAGCCGGAATAAAGAGAATATTTGGTGAATTTTATCAAGAGGAAAGATGTTATTGCCCTTCTTCCTACGGGATTTGGGAAAAGCTTAATATTCCAGTTAGCCCCGTTAGCGGCGCATTACATACGTCACAACCAAACAGCAGCGACTGGTTAAATGACAAACACTACCCATCTACTGTTGAGCGAACGAATTCCAGCGCTGTGAGGCCTGACGGTTTCTATGAAGTGAAACCGGCTGATGAATCAGGCTATTCAGTTTTAGTTGGTCCTCATGTATTTAAACACCCCTGTTCTTTGTCTTGTTGGGTTCATTTTGTTCTGTTTAGTTTTATTTAACTTACTCCAGTTGGGCCCGGCTGATTTATCTAATTTGAGCCTTTGTTAAATTGCCTTTTTTTTTTTTTGACTTTATTAAACTTATTTTTAGACCTTGTCTTTGCCTTTTTGTTTAGTCCACTACAGGCACACTGCAAAAACTCATATCTAGCCAAGTTAAGATGACTTGAATTGAAAGAGTTTGATCATGATTTAAGTCAATTTCACTTAACAACCAATGGAAATAGTCTTGAACGTTTTGTACTTAAAATATTAAAGTACATACACTTGCGAGAAGTACAACAACAACTTTTTCTGGAGTTTTCAGACTATCTTAAAACTTTTTTTGGCTGTGTTTGCCATGTGTCACCATGGTAACTGCTGAACATTCCTTCAAAAGCCTCCAGGCAGAGCACCCCCAGCATAACATCACTGCAAACTTTTCAATTAATTGCCGAACTTTGAGTGCTTTCTCTCACTCAAAAGACTTCGACAACCTTTACCGATCCACGACAGAAGTTATTCGGAAAGAGGCCTCACTTAGGCAACCGTCCTAAAAGTTTCCATCGTTCCAAAACCCGTGGAGATCGGCGAGTGACAACACATCTTGACGTCTTTATTTTCATCTGAGACTTCAGAGCCGTCAAAGGGGTTGGAGGCCGAACAGCGTGAGTGACCCGCGCAGGAGGCGAGTGGAACAGCGAGCTGTCCAGGAGCAAGGGGGGGACGAGGAGGACCGGGGGGAGATGGGGCACCCCTGTCGCGTCCCAACCATCTCGCCTTGGCAGTCTCCATCTTGCCTTCAGACTGCTTTTGTCAGACTGGGGAAAAGAGGGTCTCTTCTTCACTCGGGCCACGGCACAATAGATGTTTTGTCGGCGTGGTCGGGGGGGTGTCCGTGTGAGAATACGGAGAGACGCTGAGAGAGGAATAAAGCCAATACGGGACCCATCTTCGCAAGGGGTGGGGGGCACGGGCCAGCCTTTTGGGAGCGGGGGCAGATGTTGAAATGGGGATGATTTATTAGCTTTAGTGTCCTCGGTGGCACTTGGCCGGCGTCCCAGATTGAAGACTTGAAGAGGGGGGAATGAGAAGAATGAATGGTGGAAGGCAGCTATGTATCGGCGATGTCTTAATTCCTTCTATGGGCATGGGGCGATCCGTGCTCTCCGACCGTCATGGTATTCGTGCCTGATTCTTGTGAGGCAAAATAGCTTGGTCGGGAGTCATCTGCTTGAGTGAGCCGGAGCTTGTCACAGAGCGGTTCCCCATGTCTCCAGCCAGGATACCCCCGCCCGCCCGCCCGCCCCCCCCCCCCTACCGCCGCTGTGGTCCTTCTTCCCCTCTTCTTACACCAAACAACAAATTAACAAATTAACATTCCAAACAGAACCTCGCGCTGCCTTCAAAGCTGTGGCCAGAGCTGTTTCAGAAAAGCAACCAGAGAGTAAGAGTAAAAACAGAGGATGACCAGGTGTTGATTTCAATGGGGATGGGAGCGGTTTTTAAGAAGTAACTTGTCCCAGGTCCCAACCGAGTAAGTCAGGAAGTCAGTGCATTTTGGATTGCTAAAACTACACTGCAAAAAGTAATATCTAGGTTAGTTAACATGACTTAAATTTGACTTTATTTGAGTAGATTCTACCCATATGAAATAAGTGTGTTTTTCTTAATTCAAGCAACATTTGATTTTGTTTCTTATTTAAAGTGCAAAAAGTTGTTGTTTTGCTTATTTTAAGTGTAGCAAGATCCATTTTCTTCCGCTTATCTGGGGCCAGGTCGTGAGGGCAGCAGTCGAAGCAGGGACTCCCAGACTTCCCTCACCCCAGACACTTCCTCCAGCTCCTCCAGAAGTGTGTAGCAAGATGTATTTTCATATTTCACGTACATTGGCAGATAATTTTACTTGTGAAGTGAAATTTACTGAAATCATGATAAAAGTTTCTTAATTAAAGTGATCTGAACTTGGCTAGATTTAATTTTTTGCGGCATAAGATCTACATTTATTGAAAAAATTTAAAGATTCTCAGTGTAATGGTTTGTATCTGGGTATAAAATTTAAGCCACAACATATAATTTTTTTGCCCAAAAATAGACAAATATAACAAATATAAGCATTTATTTAAATTGTTATGGATGCTTATATTGCAAACAAAACACGCAAGCTTGAATCTCCATGAACATGGTCTGGAGGAGAGCCGACGCTCGCTTGTTGCTATAGAAATTGTATTGCTTTGGATAAAATGTTCTAGCCAGACTGGCGAAACCTAGTGCCTCCGCTCAATTTCATTTCTCTCCAACAACTAGGTCAGGAAGAAGTTGTAGTTGTAGACCGTGCACTGGCCAATCAGTGAAGAGCTGTGAAGCCATGACGTCAAACTCAAGCATCTGTCTGGGTCCCTTCTGTGGTGCAGCACAACAGTAAACAAAGCAGTTGAGATGGATGTAGACGAAGACAGACGTTCTGTGTTGGCAACGATTCCCGAGATCGAGGATTTAAAGCCGGAACAAAGAGAATGTTTGGTGAATTTTATCAAGGGGAAAGAAGTTATTGCCCTTCTTCCTACGGGTTCTGGGAAAAACTAAATATACCATTTTTCCCCATTAGTGGTACATTACATACATCACGACCAAATAGCAGCGATTGGTTCAATTAAAAAAGTACACACCTACTGTCGAGCGAACAGATCCTAATGCTGCGAGGTCAGACGGTGTCCACGAAGTGAAACCGGCTGATGAATGAGGCTAAAAATGTTCCACCTTATGGCATTGAAAAAAAAAAAATCCTGCACACCGTCTTACTTGCAAATTGTACTTGCAAACCATTTCGTTCCCGGTTTGCCTGACAAAAGCCTAGTGCCGAAACGTTGCACGGTTTGTCCTAATAAATCTCACAATTTGCAAGTAATACGGTGTGCGGATTTTTCTCAATGTTCTTGGGCTCTCTCTCCTCTCCTCCGACACACCCATCTCTAGGAATTGATGTCTCATTCTTTTATATCGTTGGCTTCCACCTTATGGCGTAAAACCTGCATGGTAACAAAAAGTTCAGTCCTGTAACGTGCTGCCTTCAAGAAGTTATGCAGTGTTGTTTTAAATGGCCCATATTTTGTTTTATGTAATGTTATAATATTGTTTCCTCAACAAAAAAATACCTGGAGTGGTGTTAATGCGCTTTGAGCTTTGAAGATATAGACAAACTAATAAACCAGCATTACTCAGACTTGTGTGAATGAAACAAAACACAACTCCGGGTCTGTTTTTGAGCAGCTCCTGAAAAAGTCTCCTATTTTCGCGTCTACAAATGTTGGTCACTCTTGTAAAACAGGAAGCGCGTGTGTGTGGTTTTCCCCCGGAGAAAGTGTACAAGGTAAAGTTCAGAGTGTGGACAGTTGGCAGGGGCTGGTCCCAGAGGCCTTAGCTCAGCTCGCCAGGGTAATTGGTCCAGTGTCACATGGTTTAAGTCACGGCCTGTCACCCGCCGTCCCACCCATGAAGACGGTGCGGTCCTTAAGGTGGGTGTCAGCGGGTGCTCGGGCAAACGGGAAGAAGAACTGACACCCATTCCGCGCTCTGAGTCAGGGTGCGGTGGACATGAGTGAAGAAATACAAGAGGAGCTCAGATTTACACTTGGAAAAAAATGCAGATTGAGGTCACTGTTTGTGAATATTTGGTTATTCCATTTCCATTGCTAATTTGGAAATAGCAACTTAATAAATAATAAAATAAAATGAACAAACAAACACCACAACACAAACGCAAATGCCGCAACACATTAAAAAGCCACAACACATCAAAAAGCCACAACGGAAGTGACCGCGGGACTCTATTTTCCGACGGACCGATCAAGCGGCAGCTGAAGAATAAGAACTACAACATGAACAGTAAAGGAACAGAGAAGTTGGAAATGCAAATTAACGTAATTTATTGTTTTATCATTATTCATTTCATGTTGTAGTTCTTATTCTTCACTTGCCGCTTGATCGGTCCGTCGGAAAATAGAGTCCCGCGGTCACTTCTGTTGTGGCTTTTTATTGTGTTGTGGCTTTTTAATGTGTTGCGGCATTTGCGTTTGTGTTGTGGCGTTTGTATTTGTTGCGGTTTGCGTTAAAATAGAGTCCCGCCGTCATTTCTGTTATGGCTTTTTTTAGTTTGTTGTGGCTTTTTGTTGTGTTGTCGCATTTGTATTTGTTGCGGCGTTTGCGTTTGTTGCGACCCCTCTCGGCTTCCGTTGTTTTAACTTTTTCATGCGGTCGACTCTCCGCCTCTGAGTGGAAAGTCACACAGTGCTGCGTTAATATGGTGTTTACAAAGCAGAGTGAGAAACACAGTATTAGTAAAGTCTTAGTTTTTAGTCATTCTTAGCGATTAAAACTAGATTTGCAGTATTATAACTTAAACAGACAGTATTTTTTACAGTGTAGGCCTCGCAGACACTTCCAAACTGAACTTCCTCTCTCCGTCTTAACTGCTCCCTCCATAGCCACACTCCATCTTTCTCCTCGTTGTTTATCGGGCCTGTTTCCCAGCTCTCCTGACTCACTGTAGGAGGGCCGGGCTTAAAAAGAGGAGGGGGCGTGGAGGGGAAACTTTGGACAGCTTTCGTCGACGGGACCCGGCCGCGAGATTGATTGGCAAAGTAATTTAGTGCCCACTGTCCCCCTCGCCTCACGCCTAATCCGTCTCTCTCCTCCCTCTCTCTCCGTGCGCCGTACCTGCTGCCCGCTGGAACGCCCGTGAAAAATGAGGACGACGAGCAAAGGCCAGAATCCCGCAGTTACAGCCAAAGCCACACGGGGCGCCAGACTGTGAAAACTGCTCGCTGTCATTAAAGAGTCTGGATTAAACTGTTTTCTGAGCTGTGTTATAAAGTTTCCTCGTCGCAAACAGACCTGGAGTTGTGTTTTTTTGTTTGTTTTTTTTAATTCACACATGTTTAACACTCAAACCCTGCAGATTTAGGCTGAGTTCGTCGCCCAGATCAAGAAAAAACATCTGACAAAGGCTTGGACATCGACCGTCTGAGTGTGCCACGCAATTTTTCACGTTTATTTTGCTGTTCCTTGCATTTGCGCCTCTACAAGAACTCTCAAACAGAAAACACTCCTTCCTTTCATCCTTTTGCGGTCATGTGGTATTACAGTAGGTGCTCCACTGTGTTTTTAAACTCCGTACGCTTTCACTAGAATCGTTTGGAAGATTTCAGCCCTGGAATTGCAAATCTACTGAGCTAAAAGTCAAACGTGTGTGAATGAAACAAAACACAACTCCAGGTCTGTTTGCGACGAGGAAACTTTATAACACGGCTCAGAAAATAGGTCCAGGTTGATGACGTAACAACATTCTAACACAACTTAAAGCTCACAAGAGTCAATTTTGAGTACCATAGGATCTTTAAAAAGTTGTGTACAATATTTTCTTTTTTTTTCAATTATTTGTTTATTCATATATTTTCCAAGACGATAATTACACTTACACATATGCAAATATTGTTTAAGGAACAAACATTGCTTTAAACTTAATCTTCCAAATGAAATACAGATTTTTACTTATTTAGTTATATTGAAAAAGAGAGGAAAAAAAATAAAATAAAATAAAATAAAATAAAAAATAAATAAATAAAAAATAAAAAATAAAAATAAAACCCTGAAAACTCAATCCAATTCCATATCTTTTCAAATTTCTCTGTTTCTAATCTCACAGCATAAGTTAATTTCTCCGTAACGTAAATATGTGTACAGTATTTTCATTGTCGCTCTCACAGTCCACACTCTGTTCCCCTCGAGCGTTTTACATCAGCTCTTCGGTCCCTGTCGAACCCAAACATGACGGACGAGCACCGAGACACTGACCACTCGTGTCCGCGGGGTCAGCGGTGGCATGAGCGTGCGCGAGGGCTCCAGCCGTGCACCGGGGACTCTGGAGGTCTGCCGGACTCTGGGAGCGCTTTAGACGCCGAATGAAAGTGCCGGGGTCATCTGTCATCAAGGGCCGGGGCGGGAGGCGAGGGAAAGGAGCTCCAGGGGCCACGGGGGCAGAGCGCTCGCTGTGAGGGGCCCGTCAGCTGACCGCTTCACACAGACGTCAAACAAGACAAGGAAAGGGAGATATGTAATTGCTAAAAAAGGATGATGGTGCTGTGTTTTAGTGGTTTTGGGTTCTGGTGTGACTCATGGACATTTTAAAAACTCTTGCTGTATATGAAGAAATCTGTTCAGAATATTATCAATTTATTAATTCGGCAATATATTTTAATCATAGTTATCATACCAGTATATTTATATATTTTTCTTTCTCGTTACATTAAAAGTTCACAAAATTGACTCTTGTGAGCTTTAAGTGAACCAGGACTAAATCAAGACTGAACCCGGTCTAAACCAGGATTAAAGGAGGACTGAACTAGGACTAAACCAGAACTAAAACAGGACTAAACCAGGACTAAACCAGGACTAAATCAGGACTAAATTAGGACTAAAACAAGCCTGAACTAATATTAAACCAGGACTAAAACAGGATTGAACCAGGACTAAAACAGGACTAAATCAGGACTGAACCAGGACTAAAACAGGTCTAAACTAGGACTAAAACTGGACTAAAACTGGACTGAACTAGGACTGAACCAGGACTGAACCAGGACTGAACCAGGATGAAAACAGGACTGAACCAGGACTAAACCAGGTCTAACCCAGGACTAAACCAGGAATAAAACAGGATTGAACCAGGACTAAACCAGGTCTAAACCAGGACTGAAGCAGGACTAAAAAAGGATGGAACCAGGACTGCACCAGGAACAAAACAGGACTAAACCAGGACTAAATCAGGACTAAACCAGGACTAAAACAGGACTGAAACAGGACTAAACCAGGACTAAACCAGGACTAAAACAGGAGTAAACCAGGAGTAAAACAGAACTGAACCAGGACTGAAAAAGAATATAACCAGGACTTTCGCCTGCAGTCACCTGACGGTCTACACGAGCGCACGTCCAGGCCAGTCCGGACACTCAGTCCTGGTTCAGTTCTGGTTTAGTCCTGGTTCAGACCTAGTTTAGTCCTGTGATGGGCCAACAGAGCCCTCAACCCTTTAGTCGAATCCAGTGACCACTCAAAGACCATCTCGAACCTCCTGAAACGTTCCCCTCCCGCTCTGCCGCTCCGAATCAGGGCCCCCGGAAACCTTTGTTCCGTTCATTAGTACAACAAATACATGCAGATGCTGGGGGAATAAAGAGGATTTGGGGACACATGCGCCCCTGCCCAAAAGCACCGCGGGATTGTGGGTAATGGTCGTCTGTGTAAACACGCGGACATGGCGGCGAGCTCATGCGAGGAGGGCCCTTGTTACTCAATGTAAACGCGGACAGTGGAGTGTTTAAACTGGGAATTAGCGGCGCGGTAATGAACTCGTGCGAGAGAACGGTGGAAACTCCGAACGAGTCTGAATAAGCGACGGAAGATGTAATCAAGATGTGTACATAAGTATAAGTAAAAGTACTGCGTCTTATAATATTCATAGCGCAGTATTTAAGATTTGAAGTGAGAAGTATTGAGAGAATTAATATTGCTGGCAAAGTACTTCTTGCAGTCAAATTTACTACTACTACTACTATCACTTTTACTACTACTACTACTACTATCACATTTACTACTACTACTACTACTATACTACTACTACTACTACTACTACTACTACTACTACTACTACTACTACTACTACTACTACTACTACTACTACTACTACTACTACTACTACTACTACTACTACTACTACTACTACTACTACTACTACTACTACTACTACTACTACTACTACTACTACTATTTACTACTACTACTACTACTACTACTACTACTTACTACTACTACTACTACTACTACTACTACTACTACTACTACTACTACTTACTACTACTACTACTACTACTACTACTACTACTACTACTACTGCTACTACTACTGCTACTACCACTATCACATTTACTACTCGTACTTACTACTATCACATTTGCTGCTACTACTACTACAACTATCACATTTAATATGATTACTACTATCAAATTTACTACTGCTACTACTACTACAGATATTACTACTGGTACTATTTACTACACAACAATTACTACTTTTACTATAACTACTGTTACTGCTGCAATATCCCAGCTATTATGACTGGTTATTACTTACAAGTACTTACTTACTTACTGTTATTACTTCTACTACTACATAGTAGGCATTACAGCTCCTACTACTGCTACTACTACAGCTACTGTACTTGCAACTATTGCTACTACTATTACTACTACCCCTGCCTCTACAACAAAAATACTACTAATACTACTATAGTCACATTATCCAATTACTAAAATATCTATTAATAGAAGTACAAACCTACTTCTAATGTTACTGCTATTACTGGTACTACTACTTTGCCAACTTGGAAACTGTAGTATTGCATTTTTGGTTTTCCAGATTGATTAAAATCATGAATTAAGAATCATTTGCATTTCTAAATATGTAGGAAACGATCTCTACACCCTCAGATTTGTGAACGGCGAACTGACTCTCGCGGGAAAACCGAGCAAACGAAAATGCTGATACGACGTTGTAACTATCTGGTGCTCGTGTCCACACAGCGTCCCCTGAGCCGACGTCAGCAGTTAGCGTTCACGTAATCAAGTCTAATTTCTCCCTCTCCACACCTTTGGCTGTTCGCTGTCCGTCAAAGATTCTGTCTCAGCACAAAAATCTAAGAAATAATACGAGAAAAATGATCTGCGCTCCCCGGAGACGAGCTGTGACAGAGGAGGAGGGTGAGGGGTGATCTGGAGGTTAATGACAAACAGAGGTAGACAATGGGCGGCGTTGGGGCTGGCGGTGGGGTCGGGTGGGTACGGCGGGCACATGGACTGGCATACACGGCCTTCTCCACCTGGTATTCCCAGATTTTCCAGTAAACAAATTTCTCTCTCTTCAGAAAATTCCGAAAACGTTGTACTAGGAATGTAACAATAACTAAAATATCATGATATCGTATCGTCAAAGTTCTCACAGTAATATCGTGGACCATCACAATATATCGAATTACAAGTCTCTTTGCTTAAATGAAAAGATATGGTTCAGCTAAAAAAAAAAAGACAGAGGGAACTACATAGACCATGATCCTTTGCTCCATTTCAGTGCAGACTACAAGAAGAAATAACAGTTCTAAGCACTTTTAAGTCTTTGGATTAAGTCTTGTCAAGGAATTTTAAGAGTAGCATATGAACAGTTTTAGCTGTTCAGCCTCCACAAAATATCGCAATAAATTTCGTACTGTGAGATGTATATTGTGAAAATATCTTACAGAGAGATTTGTATATTGTTACATCTCTAATCGTGAGCTTTCCCACGATTTCGTAATAAATATCGTACCGTGAGGTTCATACCGTGACGATATCGTATCGTGAGACTTGAATATAGTTACACACCTAGTAACTACATAATTTACAATACTTGTTTGTGATAATAATGCACTAGACTTCTATCGGTGTGTTTCAGACTGGTTAAATTTAAATCAAATTAATTCTCAAATTCAACTATCCATCCATTTTCTTTCACTAACCAGTCTAAGCAGGGACTCCCAGACGTCCCTTTCCATGCACACTTCGTCCAGCTCGAGGAGTTCCCAGTCCAGCCCAGAGACATAGTCCCTCCAGTGTGTCCTGGGTCTTCCCCGGGGCCTCCTCCTTGTGGGACGTGCCCGGAACACCTCTCCAGGGAGGCGTCCAGGAGGCATAAGGAACAGATCAGGTCCATTAAAAACCAGGACAAACAGACTACAGAACAGCTGGTTCCTCTCGACATGGAGGAGCAGCGGCTCTACTCCAAGCTCCTCCTGTGTGTTAACAAATTTAAAACTCCTCAAAATATCACCTATAAACAGGAAGCTCAAAGTCACATTCTGACCACATTGTGACCACTATGACCACACACCACGTCCATACTAGGGAAGACAGATGAAGTGTCTTGCCTAAGGACACAATAACAGTTTGCACAAGTTTCTACTGCTGCCCCACTGTACCTCCTGGTGTTCCCAGTGGTCTCCAGTCCAAGTACTAACCAGGCCAAGACCAAACGAAATCTGCATTCACAAAGTCTTATGTCTCAGTATGTTTTATTTATGACTCATTTATGTCGACGTATTTTAGCCGTCTGCTGTCGTTCATAATAATTTAATAAAACTGGTCCAAAAACTGGTCAGAATGTTGTTACCTCATCAAAAACATAACTGGAGTTGTGTTTAGTTTCATTATCCTGCATTATTAGTGCTACTACTACTACTACTACTACTGCTTCTACTACTACTATTGCTACTACTACTACTGCTTCTACTACTACTACTACTACTACTACTACTACTGCTCTACTACTACTACTACTACTACTTGCTACTACTACTACTACTGCTCTACTACTACTACTACTACTGCTACTACTACTACTACTGCTTCTACTACTACTGCTACTACTACTACTACTACTGCTACTACTGCTACTACTACTACTTACTACTACTACTACTACTGCTTACTACTCTACTACTACTGCTTCTACTACTACTACTACTACTACTACTGCTACTACTACTGCTACTACTGCTTCTACTACTACTACTGCTTGTACTACTGCTACTACTTCTACTACTGCTACTACTGTTTCTACTACTACTACTGCTACTTCTACTACTACTACTACTACTGCTACTTACTACTACTGCTACTACTACTACTGCTTACTACTACTACTACTGCTTGTACTACTGCTACTACTTCTACTACTACTGCTACTACTGCTACTACTACTACTACTACTACTACTACTGCTACTACTACTACTGCTACTACTACTACTACTACTACTGCTACTACTACTACTACTACTACTGCTACTACTACTACTGGCTGCTGCTACTACTACCCCTGACTCTACTACAAAAATACTACAAATACTGCTATAGTCTCATTATCCTATTACTAAAATATCTATTAACATAAGTACGAACTTACTTCTAATGTTACTACTATTACCGGTACTACTACTTTGCCAACGAGGAAACTGGTTTTCCAGATCAGTCCTGCATTAAAAATGCTCCGATCCACCTTGTGATGTCATGAAGGGGTAGTTTTCAAGTTAAAATCTAGCTTTTTTATCTTTTGTTTAGTAGAAATCGGAAATCCCAGGACTGAAGTGATCCAAATGATTCTAATGCAGTGAAAGTAGTGGTAACATAACAACATAGTGGAGCACTTCCTGTATTACCACAGAACTCAGCCGACATGTGTAAGGTTTGCGTGTTAAACATGTGCGAATGAAACAAAACAAAACATAACAAAGATCGGAAAACAGTGTAATGTGCAAAAACTGGTCAGAAATATCTTAAACGTGTCAAATAATCAGTGAGCTTTTCCAAAACTGAGCAGTAAAACAAACAACACGAAACAGAAATTTGACGTCATTTTAACAGTGTATCCTTCTACCCCCCACGATTTCCTCTCCACATCCCTCCCTCCTTCTTTCTCTCTCTCCCTCCTTCTTTCTTTCAGAAGACGGTCTGAATTCTGTCCGTGACAATAGCATCTCTTTTGGAGCTGGAACGGGGGGAAGAGTCGACTCAAGTGGGTGAAACCTCTCCTCTTCCAACGCTCCTCTGAAGCAGCTTTCATGTTGGCAGCGTGGGCCGAGGACTTCTCTGTACGGCCATGTGAAAGAGGGAGGGAGAGGGGGAGGAAGTGAGAAAGAGAGAGAGAGAAAGAGGGAGAGAAGGAACCAGAGAGAGGAAGGAAGATGGAGAGAGAGTAGAGAAAGAAAAAGAGGAAGATAGATAGACAGAGCACAAGAGAGAGTAGAGAGGGACAAGGGAGACGGAGAGAGAGAAAAAAAAAAAAAATGGCACAATGACATATACAAGGAACTGTGAACCAGGCTGGGGAAGAATGCCGGCCTTGTTGTTGGACCACTTGACATTGATTAATGAGAGAAAGAGAGGGAGAGAGAGAGAGAGAGAAGGAAAGAGAGAGAGATGGCTGGTGAGAAAGAGAAGAGCAGGGTGGCATTGCTGTGGTGGAGGAGCCTTTATGTGGCGTGTACCCCCTGGGCTCTGAGCTGCGCCACAGTTTTGCCGTCATGCGCGTTCGCTATTCTAATAAAAATGTCAAATACAAATATTCACTTATAAAAGAAAAAGATTTAGAGAAGATGATCAGAGCTGGGAGGTCAGTTATTCTGCTTGAACGCAGTTATGGAATTAGAAAAGTCGTGGCTTCTTCGTTAATTTTAAGTTTTCTAAATGAATCTGATAAAAAAAAAAAGTTAAAGTATTTTCTTAGTTTTTTATTATTATTAATGTTGTTACTGTTGTTGTTACTGTTGTGGCTGTTGCTGTTACTGTTGTGACATGTTGTTTAGCGTGACCAAACATCTGTTTTTCCCTGGACATGTCCATTTTTCACGTCATGTCCTGGCCATCTGTTGTTTTTTTTTTGTTTGTTTTTATATAAAGTGATGCAAATGTCCGGGCTATTAAACTGAGCGTCTCTCGTAGCTCTCTCTGCACTCAGAAGAAGCGAGCAGACACAGTCGGTCTGCAACATGCCGAAATGCAAATGCACATTTAACACTGACTTGCACAAGAAATTCCTTGCTTTTCGTTGGGGACAAGTATGAGGCCATGTGCGCAGTGTACAAAGCATCACATATGTGTCGGTGTCCAGTGGCAGTGTCAGGGACCTCAAAGTTCACCAGGACACAACAAAAAACATTAAAAAAAAAACTTTGCCAGGTGAGAGTAGCTCAATGTCAATGACGAGGCCCCACCTCCCACCCCTGTACCGTGTCCTGGTTTTGACAAATGCAAATATGGTCACACTACTTGTTGTTACTACCGTGTCTGTTATTGTTACTATTGTTGCTACTATTGTTACTGTTATTGTTACTGTTATTGTTACTATTGTTACTGTTATTGTTACTGTTATTGTTGTTGTGGCTGTTATTACTGTTGTTGTTAACATTGTTGTTGTTGTTGTTGTTGTTATTGTTGTTGTTACTATTGTTGTGACTGTTATTGTGGCTGTTGTTGTTACTGTTGTGGTTGTTGTTGTTACTGTTACGACGGTTGTTGTTGTTATTACTGTTGTTGTGACTGTTGTTTCTGTTGTTGTTACTGTTTTTGTTACTGTTGTTGTTGCTGTTGTCACTGTTGTTACTATTGTTGTTATTACCTCCCCCAAGGAGGTTATGTTTTTGCCGGCGTTTGTCTGTTTGTTTGTTTGTTGTTTGTTTGTTTGTTTGTTTGTTTGTTTGTCTGTTAGCAACATATCTCAAAAAGTTATGGACCGATTTTGATGAAATTTTCAGGATTTGTTGGAAATGTGAAAAGGAAGAACTGATTTCATTTTGGGGGTGATCCGGAAGAAATCCTGGATTCTGGATCACTTTGAAATTTTAGTTAACATTGTGGTAAATGGGGCCAAAAATTTTGTTTCTCAATATCTCGGTTAATTATTGACCAAACCCCATGAAATTTGACTCAGGGATGGACAATGGGATCCTCTTTCATATTCCAAAGGCTGATCCGGATCTGATCCAGAAGACTGATTTTATCGCAATTTATATAAAAAATGGGGGTAGTCCTTGGCGGAGGTCTGCGCTCTCTGAGTGCTTTTCTATTTGTTGTTGTTGTTGTTGTCACTGTTGTTACTATTGTTGTTACTGTTGTTACTGTATTATATTATTTACTTATTAATATTATCATTATTTTTTTCCTCAAACAAACAAAATGTAAAAATCAATCAATCAAAATAAAACAAATAAATACATAATAAAGAATAATTTAAAAGACAAATGTGTACAAAATGAAGTAATAAATAAAAATAGAGACAAAATATTTATCATATAGGTTGGTCGTTTTTGAGATCTTAACCCCGCTCAGGACGCCATTTTGAGGACTTTTAGCCACACATTCTATCACCCGCTCTTCTACACCACTGTTTCAAAGTCAAGACGCCGCATTCAACAATTACAGCTCACCTCACGCCCCAATACAAAGACATGTGGGTGGAGGGAGGGACGGAGGGGAGGCCTGGACGCTGGCAGTGGGGAGGAGGGGGGTGCACACTGGACTCCGGAAGAGCCCCGGGGCGCATCAGAGGTAGAGGGTGGGGGGGTGGTACCGCGACACCCGTCAAAAAAGTCTATGTCTCTGCTTGATTATTTAGCCTGGGGGACTGTCTGCCTTTGCTCTCTCCCACTCTCGGAAAAAAAGAAAAGGAAAAAAAAAAAAAGAAAAAAAACTTGTGTAGGCGCAAAAAACAATCGAGCGAGCCTTCCCATCAATCGTCATCCATCAACAGTGGCCTCAAAGAAAGAATCAGAGCCGGTTTGAAGTCTGAGGTGTCAAAAGCACGCGGTCGTTTTCAGATGGTAGAGTTCATTTGCAAAAACAGATAAATGCCACAACTAAAGTGATCATCAGAGCTCTGCAGTTTCCTCTTTGTATAACGTTTTCAGAAGCCAAATGCATTTTTCTACAACCAAAATATTCCATCTGTCCTTCACAAAATCCAGTGTATATGTGGTTAATTGATAATACATGTAGAAGATGGTGACAAAAACAAAAATACTTGCAATTTTTTCAGAGATATTTTATTATTATATTATTATTATTATTATTATTATTATTATTATTATTATTATTATTATTTATTTTATTTTAATTTTTTTGTATGCATGTTTAGTTAAGTCTGTCTTGTTGTGGATGTACTGGGTATCCAATCCCTCAAACTTGACAAATTCTAAAAAAAAACAAAAAACTATTGAACTCTTCAGACGTGCTTAGAGAGAGCAGGAGTTTACAATATTCCACTTTTGATTATATTTGTTGTTTTGCTTGACCAGTCAGTCCCTTCTACGTACATCGAATCAAAAAAGGTTTGAAATCGGACCACAGAGCATGAAAAACCTCCGTCCAAACTTATAAAATCATTTTTTTCCCCACAATTCTCATTTAGAACGAAAAATATAGCTTCTTTTCCCTGAGATAAGTCACAGGTTGATGTTTTGAGTGTTGATTCTGTAAAAATTATGTTCCTTTTCTCCTTTTTACATGTAAGCAACTTGTCTGCGCTGAAATGAATCATGGGATATGTAGTTCCTGATGTTTATTAGCTATTGCAGCTGTAAAGTAATGCATTTAAGCAAAGGACTTTGTGATTTGATATGTAGTGACAGCCCCACGATATTATTGTGAGACTTTTGACAATGCGATATCACGATATTCCGATTATTGTTACATCTGTAGTAAGCAGCCATGATTTTTTGACACGAAGGGAGCATGTGTCTCTCTGATTGGTTAATCCACTCCGTCAATCACACCCCCTGAAATCAGGGAAACAGGAAACAGCTCTAGATTTATTCGTCTTTGATAAAGTTTTAAAGCATAGATTTGCTATATTTGTCCAACCCCCCTTCAGCATTTGGATTCTTGTTTATACAGTATGTTAAAGAGGACCTATTGTACTCAAGTCCGGTAAATGGAATATGTTATAATTTGCATATTTTAAATCGTAATATTCATCTAAAACGACTTCATAAAAGAAAGGAGTCAGTCCTTGTTAGAAAAACTGCAGCCGTTTGTACCAAAATGATAACATAACTTGGTCCAATCACTCTAAATGCAACTCGGAGAGGGTACAACGAGAAGGGGAAGCAGCTATAACTAGTGTTGGCAAGGTTACTTTTAAAATGTATTCCCCTACAGATTACAGATTACATATCTCAAAATGTAGTTTGTAACTTAATCCATTAAATTACTTAAAGTGAGTAATGTAATCTGAATACTTTGGATTACTTGATTTGCTGTAGAGAATCAAAGACTAGAAAATCTTCAAATAAGATGTTTTGTCTGCTAAAAGAAAATGAAAAGGCCAAGTCTTTACTTAACCGTATTAAAAATATTATTGATAGAAGAAGAGGAGACAGTCTGAGCAGCATGGTCCTGTTAAATCCTGTTTTAGACCTGGTTTTAGACTTGGTTTAGACCTAGTTTAGTCCTGGTTTACACCTGGTTTACACCTGGTTTGTATCTGGGTTTAGACCTGGTTTAGACCTGGGTTTAGACCTGGTTTAGACCTGGTTTAGACCTGGTTTAGACCTGGTTTAGACCTGGTTTTAGACCTGGTTTAGACCTGGTTTAGTCCTAGTTTAGACCTGGTTTAGTGTCCGGCAATGAGTGGAATTACAGAGAAAAAAAAAAAGGGATATAGCCTCAAATGTGAAAACAGGAAAATACCACCATGTAATCTTTTTATTTTAACAAAGTAACTGTAATCCAATTACCAATCATGTAAACAGTAACTGTAACTGAATATAGTTACTCATAATTTGTACTCTGATTACGTAACTCCGGTATAAGTAATCTGTTACTCCCCAACACTGGCTATAACATTGTAAAAATCTCTGAAAAGTCGATTTTGCAAAATGGTGGCTACTTTGAGGATTTGAAAATACTTAGTTTAATTATTTCTCTTGTTTTCTTTGCGACATAATTGCATATATTTTGCTTCATATATGTGATGCCTTCCATGTGGACACTACCAGTCAAAAGTTTGGAGTCAAAAGTTTTTTTTTCATCTTTTTTTGCTACTTTCTGCTTACTTTCTTTATATATTTGATGTCTTCTGTATGTATCTAAACTGTACAAAGTAGTAAACACAAGAAAAAACCACTGAATGATGTGGTGTGTCCAAACTTTTGACTGGTAGTGCATCTGTACTGCCCCCGTCTCTGTCTCCAGCCAAGTAAGATTTCAAAGTCTCTCCTGGACGTCCCTGAGCTTTTGTCGAGGCGGTCGTCTGTAGGTAAGCCCCCCTCCTGTCCCCTCCTCTCCCCCCTCCTGTCCCCCCTCAGCTCCACCAGCCTCTTCAAAACTCGGCACAATGGACAGATTTCCTCCCAATTTGCCGCCGAAGAATAGGAGGCTCA